>NC_072732.1:217942737-218149261 GCF_026930045.1 Uloborus diversus
CACCATGTAAACAAAATATCGCCAATCAAAGAATTTTCAAAAGATTTTTTTTTACTGTGTTAAATAATCCAGCAACTAAATTAGGCAAATCCATCAACGGCACAAAAACTTCCATTAATTTTCCTTTTTGCAGAATTTCAAACAATCACCAAATTTTACTACTTATTTTGGAACCATTTCGGATAAAACTGTTTAGCGCCATTTTATGGTGACCAAAAGTATCTCAGCATCTGGCGACGATATCTCTGTAACGAAAATTAATATCATATCGTTTTACAAAGTAAGGAAAGAATGGGGGAGCATCATCGAAGGTACCCCAAAATGACTTTCGCAAATTCGGTAAAATCGCACCAAAAGCCCACAATGATTGAAATTTCCCAAAATAACTAAAGCAAGTATAAGGGGATTACGAGCGCAGCTACTTTTTTTTAATTACTTCGTACTTCATTAGCCATACAGAGAAGGTTTTAGACTCCATGCTAAAAAAAAGTATCAACAGACTAATCTTTTTAAACATGAGAAGATTAATTTCATGTTTTGGAAATTTGTATATGCTTAAATATAGTGCTTTCGTTTCTAAATCTATGCTATTTCGTTCATTTTACTTATTGCTATTTTAGTTTTATGGGTAAGGAAGAAACTCGATTTTTAATCACGTCAAAAAGATGTGTTTAAAATTCTTTCACTTAAAACAGAAAACGAAAGCAAGTAACGATTTTTTCTCATAATTATTACTGACCCAGGCAACGCCGGAAATTTTTGCTAGTATTAAATATAGTATCATTTAATTTTTAAAATGAAATAAATGAAGGATATTTTTATTTTTTTTATAACCTTAACAAATCGTCATCTTGCCCCAGTACTGGGGCAAGTTTACTTTGGCCTCGGGGCAAGATGACAACACTGAAAAAGGTTGAACACAATTTATTTTTTGAATACATTACATAGTTTAACAATTTTTTGCTGTGTTTTTACGTCTTACAAAGCATTAAATTAAGCGTAATGAATTGCAAAGTAATGTTGAAGTGTTTAATTGTGCAGCAAACAATAGTCACAAATAAAAATGCCATTTTCATAATTGGAACATTCTTCACGCCACACCATTGCAGCACTAGAACCATTCTTCTGTTGGAGAGTCACAATATTCTTCATTACAAGCAGGACTTGTAAAGAAGAAGTATTGTCATCTTGCCCCGTGTTTCGGCCCGTCATCGTGCCCGGACTGCCTGCTTGAAAGGATTCGTCTTCATTGCCATAAAGAAAGGCGATTAATTAACGTTTATTCATGGTAATAGGCAGTATATAAACTAAGTTACTCATAAATACTAAAGAGAAACGATCTATCATTCCTGTATCTTTAGCAGAGCTTATTTACACATGCATGAAAGTTATAACGTAACAGCGGAAAACAATCAGAGCTTCAGAACTAACACAAATAGTATGCCAATTACAGCGTCTTTAAACTATTGCTAAAAGAACAGCCGATAGGAGAGCCAGTAGTATCCTGTTGATGCTGTTTCCTAGTGGAAAACGGAAAAATTAAGACATTCGTCATCTTGCCCCGGTCTCCCCAACCCAAAAATGCATTGCGACCGGTCTCCAACCTGTAAATCCGCCACAACTGTTTGCACTAAAGCTAAATCTTTATTAAGTTGAAATGAGGGGAAAAACAGATAAATCTTCTAGTTTTCTGTTGTAAATCTATGTAAAATAAGATTTCTATTTTCATAATGGAAGAAGAAAAATTTTCTAAAATTTTACAATTATTTTGGGTAATTTCCCGCATTCTTCTGGATTTTTTTCTACATGAGACCTTTGTGGCGTACAGTCAGAGAGCATATGATTCCGCCCCCCCCCCTCTTTCCGAGCTCTAGAGGTCCTGTTGGCTTAGTGGCAAGGCACTGGATTAGAATACAAGAACGTCCGTGGATCGAAACCCGCCACGAACACATCTCGACAATTCCAACCTCCACGCAAGCACATCACTCACTTTCGTTCGACACACCCTATTCTCCGCTTCACCCAATCCGATAGCGATGGGCGTAATCGAGTTCTCATAATCGAATCACTTGATTATTCAAGTTCATCTGAGAACTCCATTACCACGAAATCTCGATTATCAGATTCGAGTTCTCGATTATCACATCTCGAGTTCTCGATTATGGAATTTCCAGTTCTCGATTATTGTATTTCGGGTTCTCGATTATCACATCTCGAGATCTCGATTCAAAATAATCGAGAAGTCAATCATTTGAGCTCTCGATTTCGAAAGATCTCGATTGCAATCGCTTTTTCTCTACTTTAAAATATCTCGATTATCAATCGCTCGAGTTCACGATTTCGATTATCAATCACTCGAGTTCTCGATTATAAATCACTCGATTATCAGAAGTTCTCGATTCCCGAGATCTCGGTTATCAAAAGTTCTGGATTATGCCCTTCACTGCAGTCCGATTCACTTCACTGAAAGAGATTATTTCGGAAGTGATTCACTCGGAGTGAAGTGAGTCGGACTGAGTGAACCGAGATTAAGGGCTCTGCCCTACTCAACAAGTCCTGAACTAAAAATGGTCATAACTGAAACATAACTCACCTCTCTGGAGGGTATGATCGAAGACGCTCTCTCCCCCTTCGATGGTGCAATTCCACCTGTTGTGCCGAAACTGATTCTGGCATTCTTGGATACCGCGTCTCGCTCCGCTGCTCACCGCCCGGATAACGGCAGGGTGCGCCTGACACACGCGTTGCTGTTGCTGTACGAGACCGGGCACTGTCGAGCACAGGGACACCTGTTCGCTCGCCATTTCGGGGGGCGGGTCTTGTACGGACACTCCCACCATTCCGAGATACCTGAAAATGAACATAAATGAGTATATTTTGAATGGGAATATCAATGACGAATAATATGTCAAATAAACTAAATCATCAAAAACTATTAAATTATTAAATAAGCCGCTGTGTGAATAAATCAAGACATTAAGTAACATTAAATACTCCATTGAAGTACAAAATGATTCAAGCATTGGAAGCTCCATTAAAATGAAACTCTTAACTCGATTTATCAAGTTTGTCGAGGAACATTTTCTTTTATTGTTTGCACCCCCCCCCTCAACCAATGTGGAGGGGGGGGGGGCAAAGACAAGAATTAACAGCAAACGACGTCATTGAAAGGTTCAAAAAGGTAGAGAAGATGAGAGCTATAATAGACCTAAAATCAAAGGAAGCGAATCAAACTGGAAAAATCTAAAAGTGAATTAGAAAGGACAAGAAAAATTTGGACAAAAGAAAACATTATGATAAGAAAAATGAAGCGAGTCAGAAATATAAAAAGTGAGGGAAGAGATACCGGGAAACACACAGTGGAGTAATAATGAAAAGAAAATTAACAAGAGCATCGTAAAACATTTTTCTGAACGCATTAATTATTTGCCCTCGTGTCTCCGTTATCGAAACACGAGGTCTTAAAGTCTGCCAAAATTAGTTTCAGTGAATAATGGAAGACATCTTTTCACACGGTTTGGAGTTGGATGCAGATGGTGAAATTGCGTGATCAATTTCTAGCCAATCTTTGAATTTGGCGTTTTTCTTGAAATTTCAGCAGACTTTAAAACTTCATATTCCGTTGAACGGAGAGACGAGGGCAAATAATTGTTGCCTCAAAAATCTGTCTGACTATACTCTTTCGATTGCTACCTATTTAAATGTTTTTCATTTTTACACTATTCGTGTAGATCCTTGGTTAGTTTTTTCATAAGCTTTTGATCCAGTCACCGGGAAAATTGGAATTAACGACAAATCACAAAATGATCTAGATTCTAGAATTAATAGGTCCAGAAAAAATTGGATTATCTGACACTAATAGAAAATTTTAAGCTTGGATCTTATGCTTTAGTCAATTTAAAGGGACTGAAAACAAGTACAGCATTAGTGATCATAATTAATCCATCAAAACAAGTCAAGATCTACTCCTTTGAAAGCTGAAGTACACGACTTAGAAGATTTTTTCCCTTTTCTCTGTTCTTAAATCTTTTCTCTGTTCCCTCTGTTGTTTAATTCAAAATAAGGCCTCCTACACACGAGACAGGTTCGAAAGTTGATTCAACTTTCGACTGCGGTTATCAGGACGTGAAAAGCGAAGGAATCGCCCGGCATTCTTCACAGGGCAGTAAACTCGTCAGGCACATTCTCATCCCGACGAGTTGAATCAACTTTTTTAGTTGATTCAACTCATCGGGACATTGCCGAGCACGAGTGAACTAGTTGAGTCAACTCAGTTCAGTTTTAAGTGCCTTGTAGAGCAGCTGCTCGAATAAATCCGGCTTATTAGAGGAAAAGTCGATTCAACTATGTTGCCCCGTGTGAAGACAGCGAGAAACTAAAGTCAACTAGTTGAATCCTTAGAGTAGGAACTAAAATGGAGGGAGCAAGTCCTATCATTGGCTTAGCAAAAGCTGACCCAAAGACCCCAAGTCACGTGACTCAATAATGACGAATATTTGGCACGTTTTGCGTGAAACAAGCGAAAGAAACTTGATTTCTTCCAATGTTTTGCTTTAAAATATATCACGTGACTTTGGGGGTCTTAGTTTCATGAATAAAAGTCTTCATTCCCACCATTTTATATATGGTTGAATCAACATTTCGAAAAAGTTGCGTGTCAACTATAACCGCCACGTGTGTAGTAGGCCTAAAAGTCAGTAGAAATCATAGTTATCCCTAGACTACCCTTTATGTGCTGGCATGTAATACCAATAAAACTACGCCTGCAACCTGGAAAACGTGTTCCCTCGTAAGAGAAATAAACCCCTGCGAGAGAGCTTCCATTTCCTGCCTGTAAGAATAGCAAGAAAAATAAATGTAAACCTTGCACCTTTTCGTTGTCCCGCTCCTTCCCGTGATTCGATGTGTCATTCACTCCCGGACGTGTCTTCTCTCCTTTTGGCTCTCGAACTCGAGCAGAAAATCGTTTGATCAGCGATTTGATGGTCCTTTCTTCTCTGCTGTCGAACCGCCGCATCGATCCGGAAGAAAAGGAAAAGAAAACAATTCCCTCTCCCCAGAAAAAAGCTCCCACACCAGACACAAACTCATCACATATTCGAACGCAGACAACACGTAACAAGAAAAGGGGGCGCTATATACACTTAAAATTTGGAATCTTACTCTGTTTTGGCTAATTTCATACATGATTTAACATTTAAAATTTTATAGCCAACATGAGTGATAGCTTTTGAAATGAAGGTGTAAACATTTCGAGGTTTTGAAAGAGAGTTATGATCATAGTCCGAGTCAAATGTATCGAATGCGAGCTTAGTCACAATTACTAGTGGGTTTTAGTAGTTCACCACACGCTGAAGTTTTCAGCTTTTCGAGCTTTCATTAACGTGCAAACTGAAAATATCACTTGTTCCTCCCGACCCCTCTTTTTTTCCTTCGCGTTTGCAAAATTTACATTTAATTTCAAAATGTGCAATATATCTTAGAAATGACTAGGTCGGTTATATTACGAATATTTGCTTTCAGGATTAGAATGTTAATTTCAGAAATTAAGACGTTAAAGAACATGCATCTGTTGTGTAAATATTCTACAGTTTTAAAGTATCAACATCTGCTACCCCTTTTGGTGATTGTCGTCAAATCAGCACCGTTTCAGTCGGAGTTCTATAAACTAACTTATGTTTCATTCCTTTCTCAACTTCCCGACGACAAGGAATTAACGTCTAAATAAATAAATAACAAGTAGGGGAATGTGGGACAAAGTAAAATGGTTAAGATGAGAGAATTTTTTCAATTTTTTCAAAATGAACAAATCGGAAATTTGTTTTGAAAATTAAAGTACACAAAGAAAGAACATTGTATTTTATAGTAAAACTTACGTTGAAACAGTATTTTTTATTTTTGGCAATAAATTTGAGTCTTTAAAAAAAAGTGGAAATTTTTAATTTTTTTTTTTTCATAGGGCAAAGTGAAAAATAAAGTATTTTTGTATTTAACGAAATATTTTTTATTCGATTATATAACATATTTTTGATTAAAAGAATCAGTAAATAAAAGATTAAATGAAGAAATGAAAATATAAAGAATCAATAAATAAATAATTAAATGAATAAATCAATTTAATATATGAAGAAAAGCAAATGAACGAGAAAAAGAATGAATGAATAAGAAAATAAGTGAGTGAATGAATTAATAAGTGAATAACTAAATAAAGGAATGTAAATGAATTAATTTATATTATATAAAATGACTGAGTTAGTAAATGAAACAAACTATTTTACTTTGCCCCATGTACTTGACTAACTACAATTTATTTAAAATACAAATAAGCTTTATATTAACTAAATTTATACTGCATTGAATATTAGGAGGTCTCAATTAATATTTAAAATGTTAATAACAAGATTTTTATAGTAACACAAATGATTTTTGACTTACAACAAATTATTACAATATGAGTACCAATTTTTAAAAATTGCTTATAGTATTACTAAATACTTCAATCTTCGGCGGTATTTTTTTCCTGACTGGAATAGACTACATATGGTACTATATAGGTAAAATTATACCAGATAGGTGGAACTAAAAGCAGAATTAAGATTTCACCATTTCACTTTGCCCCACTATTTCATTTTGCCCCACGTTCCCCTACGTGTGGCCAGCAAAAAACTTTCTTCCATATCTATATATTGTGATAGCAGTCAAAAGTAACAAAAAAATACGTACGATTGTTCAACCCCCGATTGAGCTGTTGACACCAGAATTGCAGCCCTATCCCTTTTAATGTCAACAGAAACCTTTTAATGTCAACATATGACCATGATTTGTTTGAATCCGCCTGTTACTTCCTGAGATGTAGCAGGCATACATAATGGAAAAAACGTTCAACTGCTCTACTCCGTTAGAGGAATTGGCACCAAAAACTAATGGGCACCAATTCAAATGGGAGCCCATATGTGTACCAAATTTCGTTCGATTACGTGCAGTAGTTTTTGGTCTGGAGCGGTCGCACACATACAGACGCACACAGATATTTTCCAAAAATGGTGAAAATGGACTCAGCACACCTCAAAGAGTGCAAATCCGTCAAAATTCGTAAAGTTTCACGAATCCAATACTTTGTTCTATAAATCAGATATGGAAGAAAATAAAAATCGATTGCCAGTAGAAGAACAGTGATTCAAAGTAACTTTGATCCTGGATTTCTCCATTTTTCCACTGCTTCAATAATATTTCAATGGAAGAAAAACTTTTAAAAATGAAGAGATAATATTGATAAAACGTTAAAAAATGAGTTATTAACATTGTTCAAAGTGGTCCAGTCACTCAAAGTAGCTCTAAACCATATAAGAAATGGAATGCAAAATAAATCACTTTAAGTAAAAGTATTGAAATTTTGAGCCAGAAAAATAGTTAAACATTTAGAAATTCCCCCCCCCCCCTTTTTTTTTTAAACCGACAAGATTTTAATCATTTTTTATCTTGCATAAGAATATTACAACATTACAACCAATGATGAGAGATGTTTGACAACTTAATCGGCATCACTTCCGAATGATGTAAGATACAATGAGCTCTGCAAAGTGATGCCAACTTATTTTCAAAAATGAAAAGTAGAAAACAGATGTTATAACCTTGCGAGCAGACTGCTGTTTGAAGTCGTTTGAATCAAACACAGTAGAACGTCCGAACTAATTCAGACCATAGATAGCTAGGATTTTCAAGAATAACCGAGAAAATACCTTTAAGGAAAATGGCATGACATTTAATCAAATGAAGTATAATTACAATATGCATGTTGCATTAACGCAGCGATATGAATAATGTAAATAAAGATAAATAATATGCTGTCGGCAAAGGCCTCCCTTCGTTTCTTTCAGATTAGGCATCAAGCCGATTTTATATCCATTAATTATAATCGGAGGGTTATGAAAAGTGTTTGCTCTGAGGTCGTCATGGCCATAGGTAGTTTCATCGACAACACTGCAGATGTCCACATCCATTTTTTTCCACCTATCCAGTCGAAACCTTAAACTCACAATCTATTCCATTTCGAATTGACATAACGTTCTTTCGACGCGCGAATTCTATTCCTGTGGCATAAAAAATAAAATTCTCCCGCTTGCAAGCGCACTCCCGCAAGAAAAATGAATCTAAAAAGGTAATAAAACCCAAAAAGCGATTCCGGAATGGAACTCGATTTTTATAAGATGTCGCGATTAAAAATGAGTTGCCATTTCCAATTCCATTTAAGCGAAGAAATCCGATCTCTTTTAATTTCTCCTCCGCCGATCTCATTTTATTCCTTCTTATCGTCCGAATGGGACGATTCCACAATTTGGAAGGATTCTTCTCGAACTGCGAAAAACCATGATCGAATATTCTCCTCTTTTTTTTCTTACTTCTATTTCCGCATAATTTATACATTCTGCCGAGCCCTCGATCCAGGCCGCGAAAGGGGATTTGTAATTCTATTTGGCCCATTATCAGACTCAATGTCACATTCTTTTCGAGTGGGGAAGAAAAATGAATTTCTTTTCGCTTAGCGTCTTTCATCAAGTTGAGGGACATTTTTACGACGTTATCAGCCCATTCCGCGGTGGCCGAGCGTCCAGTTCAACCAGTGGCGGCGCATCGCAAATAGAATTCTTTTCAGGTTGAGCTTTTTCTATTTGTGCTCCGAAAGAAAAAAAAAGGGGGAGCGAAGTTTTTGATTTCAACGTTATCCGTCGCTCAAAACAGAAGAAAGGAAGACATCGAGGTCTAATCAAAATGTAGAAGTCAAGAAAAAATTGCTGCGAGGAAGAAAATAGTTCTAAGAATTTTATTTTCGACTTTTATTATCGTCGCTTTTTACATGTAAGGTCTTGCAATAAAGATAAAAATATCCTTTTAATGGCAAATACGCGTGCTTCGTCGCTATAAAAAGGGCTTTCGGAGTCGGAGTCTGAATGATTTTGGGGTAAAGCAATCCCCCCCCCTCGGAGGTTTCAAAACTCCAAGAGTCGGAGTCGGTTATTTTCCCAGTGAGCAGCTCTGTCAGGGCCATGGAGTCGCCACCGAACTACTTTTGGTTTAAAAGAGTCAGGGTCTCAGACTTTAAAATTCTAGCAGTCTGAGACGTCACTTTCCCTCCCAACTCAGCTATGGCGGGTCAACTGGAAGCGAAAACGGACCACTTCATTTTATAATAGGTAGAATCAGCGAGAATGCGCAAGTGGTAAAGTCTCGTGTTCTTGCTGATCCTACCTATTTCAAAATGGAGTAGTCCTCTTCGAGTTGACGCATCATCACTCCGTGATCAAGCTTTACAAGGAACACTTTTTCTAATTCCAAGTCGGTATTCACTTTAGCCTCCAAAGAAAGATAGAAAGAACAAAAATGTGGTATTGCAAAATTAACCCACACTGATAACCCACAAACTGATCCACTATGGACTGTAAACGTTTTGTTTCTTGCAAGACTTTCATTAGAATGGAACTACTATAAAGAAATTCAGTACCCAAAAAAGAAAAAGACTTTTTTCCCCCCAAATCCCTTACATTCGTTTTTTTCTTGACTTCTCGTGAAAGTCAACAAAAACGAAAGTCAACAAAGATGATTTAAGTCTGTAGAAGGTAAACATTCATGAGCAAATGTTAGCTTCTCAACGTTACCGAAAGTGACCTATTTTCACTAAACCAAATTCAACGAAACGAAGGGTTTTGAAGCTGGCAGCTGGATTAGCAGTGCAAATCCTCACACTGATAGAAAGAAAGAAGAGGAAAAAAAAAACACTCGTTTTTCCTAAAAATGGTTTTATATAATACAAAACCATGCGAAATGGTTCAAAGCATTGATAACTACAAACATAGTTTTGACTTAAATCCGTTACATTTCTAAGGTTCAACTTCTTTTTTTTTTTGAATGCTCATCCTGCTATATTTTACGGCTGTTCGTATTTTGGCATAACCCTAAGGTAGTGATGTACTCTACTTCTCCCGAGTTATACGGCAATCCTAAGGCTTCACGCTAAAAAATAGGGAGCTGTTGAAGAAAAGATAGTTGAAGAAAGATGTAGTCGAGGGGGACGACGAAGGTTCGAATCCCAAGGATTTTTTTTTTTGAACACGATGGTTTCCTCTCTATTTTTCTATCTTTCTTTTTTACATTTAAACGTCCTTCTATTTTATTAATTCTGATGTTCGCATTTAAGCGAACTCACCGGTCGCCCCCCCCCCCGCCACCCCCACCCCCGGATTACAGCAACGTCACTAAGGACGCTAAAAAGTGTTTCGTCAGACATGCTCTTCTCTGACAAAGAAAAGAAATGAAAGACGAAACGAAAATTCTACGAAAAAATGAGCATTATATCCGCACCTTTTCAATCTGGTAAACAACAACAGTATTAAAAAGAGATTGTGTAAAGAATTTGCCAAAATATTAGAAAATTACCCGTCTCAATCTTTGAAAAGGTATTTTTCTTTTTAAAGAAATATCTTCGTTCTAAAAAAAAATATTGCACTAAATTTTAAGATACATCATTTTGCTCAAATATAGGTTAGTACAGCGGAGAAAATGAACATTAAATACTATGTTTCGCTGCTGTGTATTCAGCGGTGAAATTTATCCCATACTTGACAACTTTTTTTTAAAGTCAACCATCAGGTGTACGGAGGTCAACAGAGCAGCTTTTCTACACGAAATCACGGTAATTTCTAACACATTAAGGCAGAAAATTATAAAAACTAGCATTTTTAAAGTCTAAGTTTTACATAAAAATAATTGTAAGAGAAAAGTAAATGCGGGGAAACACTCGCTCTTAAAAATTTCAACAGGAATCGGCATTTCAGACACATGAAATGTGTTTCAAACCGACAACAACTTTTATGAAAACATTCCCAGAAAAATAATGGCTTGGCACTTCAGTCACAATAACTGTTACGGAAATTCGAGAAAACTCGACGCCATTTCTAACATGTTTTTCCCAAATTTTACCAAACAGCTGACGAGATCTCGCTCAGAGAACAAGCGTTCTCTCGTACAGACACAACATCGGACGCTTCAAAAGAACATGACGAAGAAGATTGCGAATTCCAAAGCGTCAACAGGTTTTATAAATGGCTCTCAAATAAAATGAGAGGCCATTTCGGAGCAACACCAATGGGCTCCATCATGTAAACAAAAACAGCCTTCTGGACTTCCGAAATTGCGAAACCTGCGCATTTAATTTCTGTGCTAACACCAACCTAACAATAATGAGGGTCATTTATTTTCGTTTATTCCATACAAAAAAATCGTTTCTGACGCGTTGATTCGTTTACGTTCTCGACAATACTGTAGGAGAGTGATGGTTCGCTTGTTACGTGCGGTTTAAGTCCGATTCAAAACGCATAACAATTCGCATTCTAAGATGCTTTAGCCATTAACTTGAGCAAGTAACATATGCCATTGATAATAACAATAAAACCCTTTGAAGTAACCCAATTTACTCTATTATATAAACTGGAAATGAGAGTTAGAAAAGTCAAAATTACTTTTTATCTCAGCTGATTTTTTATTTTAAATATTTTATTATATTTATTATATTTTAATATATTTAATTTATTTTTAGATTTAATATATTTTTTTCAGTCATTGACCAAGAGAACGTCTAATATAACCTAACAGTGAGCACTAAGTACGCTTTTCTTTATTCGTAAGAGCCCACGAACTCATATAAAAAAATTAGAGTTTAAAAAACTAAAAACACACACTTTAGTAGCAAAATGAACTAAAAGTTAAAAATAATCTTAGGATGTCAGGTATATAAAGTAATCGACCAAACAATTAATTTTACTGTAATTAAAAAAAAGCGTGGCGGGCTGCCTATTTAAATTTTTGCATGGATAACAAGTGGCAGAAATTTAGGACAACTGATAAGAAGCCCCTCACGCTTTTTTTTCTGTTACAGTAAAATTAAGTGTTTGGCCGATTACTTTATATACTTGTCATCCAAAGATTATTTTTAACTTTTTAGTTCATTTTGCTACTAAAACTTGTTTTTTTAGTTTTTTAAACTATTATTTTTTCAAATAAGATTTAGATACTGAATATTGCTAACACTTGTAACTCTTAAATAAAATCTTTGTGCGTGTGTTCGATTTTTATAATAGAATGTATCTTAGTATTCTATTGCATTATTTATGCTTTCTGGTAAATTCATGTGCAAACATTATTACACTCCGCAGCTCTGATTTGTACGTTGTAAGTAATTCTAATAAGTCACTGGCTATTTGTCCAAAGGAAAGTGGGACCCAAACATGCAAGTTCAGCTGATAAAAGCGTGTTAATTAGAATAAACTAACAACTTATCGTTAATAAATTAATTTGTTTATAGAATATTGCATTGTCATCGGGTCTGAGGTTGCATTCCAAATCTTAAAAGAATCCGATCACAAAGAGTGGGCGAAAATTGCGTTGCAAGATTATAAATTTAATTTCGGTGTAGACGGGATTAGAACGCACGCCCAATGATTCCCGGAGGTGGACGTCAGCAAAGACCCGCGCCTTAGACCGCTCGGCCACGAACGCTCATCAAGTGGTGGAATGTACTAACAGTAATAAGCCACTACCTCTTAGTCCAAAGGAGAGTTACTCACAAACATACAAGCTAATAAAAGCGTGTTAAAAACAATTAGTATTAGGTTTATTATGTTACTTTTGCATGTGTCAGAGGAATTTCTCAACTGCGTAAAACGATGTTTAGATTTACATCGGGGGTCCTAAGCTTAATGGCATGGATCTTTTCTTCCTCCTTGAATATTTAAAAGTATATTTTTACATTTTCATTTATAATAAACACTTTCATTGTTTGTTCAAAAAACTCTAAAATTCCTTAAAATATTGAAGAAAAATAATTCCATTGCTAACATAAAAGAAATGTACAAATGATCCTAAGAAACAATGAGGCATGGAAGAAAAGTGGAAGTATTTTACGTACTTCTAAGGGAGGTAAGCAAAGGTCAGAATGACTTCTGAAGACATAATGTAAATCATCTGATCAAAATATATTTTTTTTTATTTTGCAACGTACTGCAAAAATCAATTTTCGAGTTTTTTGAAGAAACGCGTTTTGGATTCCAATACTAATAATAGGAAAACGTTGAAATTAAACTTTTTTTTTCTTTTTTCGCTGTTTTTTTGAGCAATCACGATTGCTTATTGCTTTCATTTGACTGTTTTGAATTCCTATCATTTTATCTTCCCACCAGCACAGCACCCTCCGCACAATCACCGTCGACCGGCTCCTCACGATGCTGCTCCTCTAGCGAAAGCCGTCTCCAGGCTGCGTCCATGTCCTACACACACGCGCATACATACACAACTACACACACGCGCGCACACCTACACACACAAACACATACACCTACACACATACACATACAAACACATACACCTACACACATACACACACAAACACATACACCTACACACATACACACACAAACACATACACCTACACACACATACACACACGCATACATACAGACACCTACACACACACACACACAAAAACGTACACATACACACAACTACCCACACATTCATGCCTACACACACATACACATATCCCCCCCACACACACATTCATGCACACAACTACCCACACACTTATGCCAGCACACAGACACAAACACACATACACATACCCCCACACACAAACACACACGCCTACATACACACGCTCGTGATTGCAAAAAACATAATTTGAATTCAAAATGTCAAAATTCTAATTAATTTTTCTTTTTTTTTTCCAAGCAGACGCTAAATAAGCAAGCTTGTACAATAAAACTACAGTACAACTGAAAACAAAAATGATAAAAAATAAAAATAAAAAAAATGCTGTTACTGATGCCCTTTAACATTACTTTACCACGCAGAAAACTTCACTGACCTTAATAATGACTCAAATATTTAAAAAGGACTAATGCAGTGGACTTAGATTTAACCTAAGATAACTAAAAATAAACCAATTTTAGGTTTCTTTCTTTTTTTTTAATGTACGTTTAAAAATGACAGTGCTAAAATAAAACCAAAATGCATCTTAAACTGAGTAAAGAAGTAATCACACACACACAAATTAAATACAACACTCAGAGTTATTGAAAATTAATGAATACTCTTTAGTAAGCAGTTGCCTTTTAGCTTTGAAAGATAACATATATCATCATACAAAACCTTAGAAAGCAAGTTAACTACAAATAGGCAAAAACTGGAGATACTACTTTTTAGGTGAGGCGGCAGTGCTGCTACCGATTGCCACCAAAAACAAATATTTCTACAAAGTACGTTTATATAAACTAGTGGTGGCTCATTGATCATCATGTCCCATTCGTAATTACTCTCCCCCACTGCTGATGTAGAATGACTGAAATAGGAAAGTCATTCACTTGAATTTTGACGTCTTGAATTCAAATTATCTTTTTCGCAATCACGAATTGCAATAGTATCCTACTCGTTGGGTTTCTTGTTTCTACAAATGGCTCATTTAGTTCTCATAAAAACCAAAAACATTTCAATTCAATACATTAAAATTCAAATGAATGCCAGGGACTGGATGTATAAAGAAGATAGTGTAAAATCGAGAGGGTCGAGTAGGAATAAAGTTGATATTCCCACTGCGAAGACATGCAGTGGGACATGATCGCGGAGGCCAATGAACCAGTGGAGTTTGCATTATCTTTACTAATAATAAAGCTGAATGTTTGGATCTCTGTCTGGATGTCTGTGACGCGCACAGCGCCTCCTAAACCGTCAGCCGATGTTTATGAAATTTGGCAGAAAATTAGTTTGTAGCATCGGGGTGTACGTCGCGAAGCGATTTTTCGAAAATTTGATTTTGCTCTTTTTCTGTTTCAATTTTAAGAACATTTTACCGAGCAAATTAACATAACATGGACGAACAAATTACCATAATGTGGACGAGCAAATTACCGTAACATGGGCGAGCAAATGACAATAGCGAATTGGCGAGAAATTCATCATCCATTACTTGTAAATATACAGGCGAACCAAATGACTTTTTAATTTTCTACTACGGGCAAAGCCGTGCGAGTACCACTAGTCGAAAAATAAAATCAAAGGACAATCAACTGCAGTCAAGTGAGACCAATTAGCAATCTTAGCAGCTTTGAAAAAATAATAATGAATAAATAAATAAAGCTAAAAAAAATCAGAAAAAATTACCTATAAGTAACATTTAATACATTTTTTCGCCAGGAAGGATCCGAGATAGAAATAGATTACCATTCAATGAGAAATAACAAGAAAAACAAAATATCCGAACGATTTTTTTCGATTTGATCCGAAAATGTCGCACTGACACTATGCTCACCGAAGAATCACCGGTTGATAAGATTTACCTCCGAAGAGATTCAGTCTCTTTTCCACCACCACGACGGCGTTCGATTTTCCCGCACTTCTGGATTTGCAACACGACGAACAGAACTGTTTTCTTTCCCACGAGGACTGAATTATTTCACTCCCCAGAAATAAAAAGATAAACGCAAGTGATAACATTGAAACGACACAATAAGCCCTCGATAATCAAAATGGAAAATGTACATTGACATTTTCTTTTCTTCTCGGAGTGAAACAAAATGGAAACAATAAGAAAAAATGAAAAAAAAGTTCTTGTTTCAACATGGACTTTGTTTAATAGACTTTTAGTTCTGGATCTTGCAGCAAATGGATAGACATTTTACAGGAAATATTTCAGAGGTGTCCATCCCCTAAGGGGATCCCCTAAGAGGTGTCCATCCCCCCATCAAATGTTACGGAGCACCCCCCCCCCCCCCAAGAATGAGATCAAAACCCCTCTAAAATTATCTCCTTCCGTAAAAATTTTAACAGTGAATTCTGAGCCATGAAAACTGATGTGAAACTTGTTATAAAACACATTAAATTAAATTACTAAGCTGCCATCATCGACTTTAATGTGTGATGCAGCAATTCAAAGAGAATTCCCGAGTTGACGAAAATTGATCTTTTTCAACACACAATGAGTAAAAATCCAACAGTTTAAAAGTTTTTAAATTTCTCTAGTAAATCGATATTATATTGAAACGCAATAAGTTTCATTTGATACACTAGTGTTCATTTAAATGCCAGCAAACATGGAGGGGGGGAAATGGGGCTAAAACTAAATCGTTAGGTAGGCCATTGAAATGACTCAGCAGGCCGCAAGCAACCCACAGTCCGCGGATTGAAGATCAGTAACCTAAACGAAACACTCGATAGCAAAAAGTGGCTCTTTGGACTTGAAGGCCACAATACTTTCAACTAAGTCAACTAAAGAAATACACTTTGTACAGCAGTCTTGATATTAAACACCATAAAATACAAATTAAAATCATTTGTTGTTATAAGTTTTTATATGGCTTTTCATTTGCCCCAGGGTAAGGCCGCCAGGCCTCATGGGCTGCCCATTGGTGAATCAGACCCTGGTGAAATCTTGGTTGCTTCACCCGTAGAGAATTCACAACGAGTTTCAATTTGAAGAGCGAGACATTTTGCAAGATTCAACTAAAGATATTTACTATTCTGACAGACTCATTCTAAACTTGCTATTTGTAAAGTAAATGCATTGCGGTACAGTGCAGATTATCTGAAAAACAATTAACCAAACTTTTCAATTATTCTTACATGCTGCACCTCTTATTTTTTATGGCCGAGCACGAAAATCCGAAAACATTGCCGAAAGATATAAGAGAATATGGACTCGGAAGAGCGGGGAAATTAATGATAATTCAACATAATTCGAACATCTTAACCATAACCAGGATAATTTGTGGCGGAAAATTGTACGCACATAATATTTTTTAAATCTACCTACCTATTGACAACTTAATTTTAGCGGAATGGGACTATTCGGCGCCGCCGTTTCGGCGCGAAACCCATTTCGGCGCGGGCGTTTCGGCGCGACCGTTTCGGCGCGGTCCATTTCAATACGACCTGTTCAAAAATCGAAATTGTCAGCATGTAAATCTGCCAAACATTGCTTCAAAATTCAAGATATCTTTTGTTTTTTCAAGTTGTGTAAAAAGTTTTATGTAGTAATATTTTTAAAGGTGTATTTTGTTTTCTTTTTTATTATTAGTGGATAACATGTAAGTTTAAAAACATCTTCATAATTTTTCGAAGTAGATAAGTTAGGAAACAGCATTGACATTTTTCTATGAAATGTAAATAAAAAACTCATTCAATTTAAATTGATTTTTTTTTCGTTGCTGATCATTAATTTGTGCACTTACTTAAATATCTTTTCTATAAAAAATGAAAAAATGTCAACTAATAATAAGATGAATTTTTTATATTTTTTATTGGAAAAAGTTAACGTGTTGAGAAACTCACACGTAACCCTGCTCTCTACAAAGTTAAGTTGTGTAGTGTGCTTTAAATACAGGATATACAAGAAAAAACTTTATTATGTAAAGATAATTATTATTTATTGCTTTTAAGTTTCATCAAGACTAATATAATGAACAAAAATATTTTAAACTTTTTTTTAAATAAAAATAAAATATTTTGTGTCTTTTTAGTTCCTGTAACTGTTCTATAGCACTAAACTGTCGACTGACTATTTTGTAACAGAAAAAAAGGCAATAATAAAAAAAATAATAATAATAAATCTTTTTTAAAAAAAAGTAATTTACAAAAAATTTATAAATTGATTACAGAAAAATAATAGTGTTTAGAACTAACTTTAAAAAATAAATGATTTTTTTGTCAATAAAAAAAATCAAACATTGCCCTAAATTTACCTTGATGTCCGTACATGGGTTTGTAATAGTTAAGTCGAGCATCCCTTTGCCTTTTCCCCCCTGCGTTCCACATCGGTGAATAATTCTCACGATATCATTAGTGGCATCGTAATTGAAAAAGGCATAAAGATCTCGGCTAATTGTTTTAATTGGCCGGAAAGATCACGATCAATTCTATCGTTCAAGTTCACGGAATTAGGAACAAAGAGAAGTGAAACACGTACCTCTGTTTATAGTGAGTCAACTTTTGGGTCTGCAGTAAAGGCAAGGGTTCTCTAAAGCAATAATATCCCGTAAAAGATAATACTCAGTGCCCAGAAGCAAAGTGGTGTAAGCGACTAAAATGAATATTTGAAGAGTTAGGCCATTGAAAATGATAGGGAAAAAACTGTTTCTTTGGCAAAAGATATTATTATAAATACAGACTCATTAAGGTAAGCAGGTAAGCATTCTGAAACATATGGATGAATTTGCATCACTTCATTTTTTTTAAATATATTTTAATTCAAAAGCAACTGTGGAAGGCCCAATGCAGCTAGCTCAGAGGCGGATTCAGGGGGAGGGTCAAAGGGTCATCTGACCCCCCCTGTGACAAGTATTTTACTAGGATAATTTTTAAAATTCAATTTTTTTAGATTCGAAAAAATAGTACATGGAATCAATGTTAATCATTTTTTTTAAAACTTGGTTCTGCAAGGTAATTCTCAGCGCGTCATAACTCAAAGGACTGACTAGGTTCGTTTACTGTCCTACTGCTATTTTGAGTTTTTTGTTCCTTTACCAAAGAATAATCGTCTCTAATGAGCTTAACGTTTTTCACAGCACTATTCCATCTCAAACCGAGCTTTTTCCAACGTGACCAACCTGTCTGCCTAAAGAAATGTGACTGTTTAAGAAAATTTGAGGGAATGTGATCTATGGTGCAGGTTACACCATTGGAAATTTTAGGAGGAGGGGGGGGGGGCAATTTGAAAGGGGTTTTGTCTCATTCCGGGTGGGGGATGCTCCGTAGCATACGAGGGGAGCTTCATCACCCTCGGAGGGATGGGCACACCTGCTTAACTGATACTTTTTTACGATGGAGGTCTACCCATTTTAACTTGACCCCCCTTACAAACATAACTGGATCCGCCCCTGATGCAGCTCTCTGTTGGTAAGGTTATAGTACCCGTTTTCTATTACTTTTTGTGCTACAAAATAAGTTAGCAACACCGTACGCAAATCATTGTAGCATCCAATTATTCTGTAGTAACGGTTTCGAGATTGCTCTCCAGTGTTGATTTGAAATTGCTGACGCATCTTGTTCTATAACGCTATATCATATGCCGTGATGTAATTGGGGGGGGGGAGGAATACTGGGGGAACTCACTTTCGGATGAACTCACCAAAAGAAAAGGTGGCTTGAATCCAATTTGGATTTACTTCGCATTACTTTTACAATAAAAACCAATATATTTCGGGGTGAGCGCGGAGTTGGAATCGGGCTGATTTTGGGGTACAAAAGTCGGAGTCTCTAAAATTCCCTGAGTAGGAGCTGGCTGAGTCATTTTCCTCCATACTCCGTTATCCTAAGAAAACACCAAACCTAAATCGACGACAATAAATTACTATTTGTTACACTAACAGATCAGGTTTTCCTCCAGTACACTTGAACATTTATGGGGAAAAAAAAAAATAATATTGCGCATCGCTGCAATCGACAGAATTTCTGTCGGTTGCAGCTTTCTTTGTCTTTCTGAGAGGGAGAGTAAATTATTCAAAGAACAAATACATCTCCAAAAAACTCAAAACTAATTTTTACCAAGTGACAAACTTAATGCACAAGGAACTGAAAGATAGAGCATGGTGCACATCAAAGCACGAAAATTATTCAGCACACATCATCTAGTTTCAAAAATATTTCTCTGCATTTCTTCGATCTTTTATTTAATGATACTCGATTAAATTCGTGTTTTTGAATTAATTTTAGTACTGTCCCATCGGTTAAAAAATACCCATTTAAAATAATTATTTTTTGCAGCTAATACCGAAAATACCTTTATTTTTCCTCAGCAAATACCGGTATTACGAAATGGCAAAGTAGCAAAAAAATCCGGTATTCGGTATACCAGCATTGCAATCGCTTGTTCTATGCCACTAGATGGCAGATGCAACAGCAATATTAAAATATAAGTAGGATTAATAAAAATAAAGAAAATGTGGATCAAAGTTTGATTGACCGTAGCTCTAACAGCTGCTGTTATCCAAAGTGATTTATTAGAAACACTGCTACGAAAAACTTCTGTATGATTCGAACAGCATTCGTTCTTACTTTCTGTTGCCACTAAACACCCTTTTGCCTCTTCCCGCATCATGATGTTTTGATTGCACCTTTCCCTCCGCGCTCGATAGATTGTGATCCCCACTTATCACGGTGCGTCGCGTTTTTCCTTCTGCTGAATTCTAAACGAATGCGAAAGGACATTCCATTTATGAGAGAAGGATTACCGCTTTAATAAGATGATAAATCTCAGCTGACAGGGGCGCGACAAGGCGCGGGATTATAGGGTCAACCACTCAGAATCATTTATCTTCCACCACTGCTTTGTTTGTCTGATTATTATAAAAAAAATGTGACATAACACAAAGTTTTGATTTGAGAAATTCGTGATTTTTAGTTTTGTAACTTCTTTTACGCTCAGTCGACGTGGTGATATCAAAGAACATTTCTCGGATCCAGTTCAATGCTAAGCCATATTTAAAAAATGAAATTTCTACGCAGATATCACACACAAGTTGGGGCAAACCTAACCTGGCAGCGTCGTAATATTGTGCTTAGGATCTGCGTAGCCTTCACAATACTGTCAGGTTAGGTTGGCCCCAACTATAGTAATCCTTTATCTTGCTCTCTTGTGATATATGATTAATCTCAGTTTGTTCATTCTCTAATTTCATTTTCCATAAACAAATTTTGTGAAGCTCAGAAAATAAACTTTCAAATGCGTTTTCATCAATACAGCAATTTCTGACTTGTGACAACATTGAACTAGGGCAGTGATTTTATCATCATCGTCCCGAAAGTTATTATTTCATAGATTTCGTAAAGCGTGCCGATTTCGGCTGCAGAAAGAATGAAAACAAAAAGCATGAGAAACAACACGGACGAGCAAGCGAAAAAATTAAACGGAATAGGGTGGCGGTGGGGGCTGAAAATGTAAGAGGACGAAGGAGAATATTTTTTGTATGCAAAAAATCGAAATCTAGTTTTGACTGATGATTCGGTAAATTTGGAGGCAGTGAGACATTTTACAATAAATTTTTTAATCTATTTAAAATTCTAAACTTTTTAATATATTTACATTTTTCATTTATTTTTTAATTTTTCGGTGAAATTTGGAGTTTCATTCGGCAAATTGAGAACCTCCCCTTTCAAAAATTTTAGCTTCGGGGGGGGGGGGCTGTTTAAACTAACTGATGTATATTGGAAATGCCCGGTTTTTCCACAACAACATAATGTTTAACTTCTCGCAAGTAATTTAAATGCTCACCTTCCTCCAATAACTTGTCAATTAGCAAAGTTATCTAAAACAAACTGCCCATCGCTTTCCTTGTTAAGTAGAAAATACACGGCCGGGCTTACAGGAATAGTTTCGGAAATTAAGACTCTCACTTGAAAAATAAGATTCAAGAATTGCTTATTGTTTTCTTCGCACCACGAGTGACTAAAAGCTCCTTTTTCAAAACAAGCTTTTATTAAACTTGTAGCACTGCCTCAGCCCCGGCTAGACGGCGGTAACTTACAGCTGAAGACGTTTTTACAGGGTCCATTATGAAAGTAATGAGCATTTACTGGCAAAATATATTTATTGATCGTAATTTGTACAAATGTTCAATATTCTTCAAAATACATTCCTCCTGCATCAATGCACTTGCGGAGACGTGTTTGCTACGCCTGAAAGGCACCCTGAAACTCTTCCAAAGGAATGCCTCTCAGGAACGTTGTAACATGGTGTTGGATGTTTCCCAAGGTTCCCCAATGTTTTCCTTTCTTCTCTCTCTCTTGAGTCGCGGAAACAAAAAGAAGCCACATGAAGCTAAGTAGGGACTGTAAGGTGGTGAGGGATCACCGGGGGGGGGGGGGGGACATCCATAACGGGGTTCGTCGGCGACCTCCTCCTGGCTCTCTTTGAATGCCTTGCGCCACTTCCCAGACTGTGATCTTGAAATGCAATCGTCCTTGAAGGCTTCTTGCAGCATCTGGAATGTTTCGGTTGCATTTTTTCCAAACCTCACGCAAAACTTTATGACGTATCATTGTTCAAGCGAACGCTCCATTGCGTTATGTTACAAAAGTTGAAACCATACTTCAAGCGGAGGCACTTATCTCCGCTCACACTGCTCGAAAGCAACTGACGACTGGATGCATTGAAAGGGCATATCCCGCACCACGTTTCCCAGCCGGTTTTACCGTGCTGCCATCTATCGTCGCGTCACAATAACATTATGCTCATTACTTTCATAATGGACCCTGTATGTATGAAGCCATACTCGAGAACGGCCGGCATTAGGGACGAGTACCAAAAGCCTCGGAATTTTTAAGGAATTCAATTTACTCATTCTCATCTCCGTGGGGCTTTAATAAGCGAATATTAATTAAAAACCACATATGAAAAAAATGCCCCTTTTCTCATTCCTTATTCAAAGAATATTTTACTGGACATAACGCAGATGCATTTTTTTTTTAAAACCGCATATGAAGAGTTGAGCTCATGAAGGTTAAATTATATCGAAAAATATTTTCCCGTTTCTAGTAACAAAATATAGGAGCTTAGAATAAATATACAAGTACAGTATAACCGCGATTTAACGATTGTCAAGGAGCAGGGAAAAGTTATCGTTAAGTCAAGGAAATCGTTAAATGGAAGAGCATATGCATTCAATGCAGTCAAATCCGGACCAGTGAAATGTATCCTTAAACTCGGGAAATCGTTAAATCAGGTATTGTTAAATCGAAGTTGTACTGTAGTAGTTCTAGAGAAATTCTAAAGTATAGTTCGTAGCATAGAAATTCTAAAAAAGAAAGTTTCAAAAAATTAAAATTTATTCCAAACCATGGCTGCAGTTCATTTTTCTTTCTAATTTCTTTATTTCTCTTTTTTTCTCATTCCAAAATATAAAGCTTTTTAAAGGTTACAGAATTTATAAAATTCTAATGTGAACACCATGCTATTTTCTTGGTACTGCCGTGGGAAGGAAAAGAGCAGTATCTGCAAATTTTTCATTTTAAAACTTTTTTGCTTTTTTTTTTGTCATCTATTGCACTCTTTAGTTTTTTGTACTAGCTAGCTTATTTGGTTTCCGCTGAAAATAAAGCACAAAAAATAATTAAAATAAATAAATAAATAAATAAAAGAAACTTGACAAATTTTAATATTTCACTGTTGTTAGTAGTAAGGAATTTCTTCAAATATTTCAAAAACTCATTTCTGAAGACACTGTACTTCACCTTTTCACGGCACACACACAGCGTACGTCTACTCGCCTGTTCTATCAAACAGCTTAGATTTTTACTACTTAAAAAATAATTTCCGTTAAAGTGAGTGAAACCCCGAAATCTCTTGCAATAAAGTTACAACTCTTTATTCACTCAAACCGTGACGAGTAACTAACCCGTCTCCTGAAAAAAAAAATCCGGGTCTTTTCAACAAAGCGGGACGTGGGGGCATACCGTCTACTCAAGGAACACTATTGCCAGGGGGCAAACTGAATTTATGTTTTTCGGGGGGGGGGGGGGAGAGATTATCAGTTTGACGAATGGAAACCTCAAGCGTTAAATGAAAATACAGTCGGATCCCGTTACAACGCGATCCGACTTACACGAAATGGCTACAACGCGAGTTTTTCCTGAGCAATGATTTTTTTTTTTTTTTTGCTGACGCAAATTCCACGACTGCAGCGCGAAATTTTTTGGAATAGAATCTCGGAGTGTTAATATGGGCTTCATTGACACTAAATATTGGTTTCGTGAATGGACTTTCATCCCTTTGGAATCACTGAAACAGGAAGTTCACTCACTGTACTAGTCTAAACATCGCTTTGCTTTCGATTATACAAATATCCACTCGGTATTTTTCATTCAGTTTTTTTCATTCTACATATGAACGTTTATAAAATTGAACGGCACCCAAACGTTTTCTTTCAACTAAAGTTTCCGAAGGTGGGAAGAGAAAGTTTTTGACGATTAAAAAAAAGGGCAAAATTCTGGACATGCTTGAACACTTAAAAAGTGCATCAAAAGTAGCGCGAAAATTAGGTATGAGTGAATCTTCAATTCGGATAATTAAAATTCAAGAAAAGGAAATCCGTAAAAGTTATAAATTAAGTTTTAATACTGAAGCTCGCAGAGTAGTTTCGAAGCAAAATACTAACATCATGAAAATGGAAGCTGCTCTTGCATTGTGGTTTGAAGGGGCTAGAAAGAGGGGTGTTCCGTTCTTTGTAAAGATACTGCAATATATAGTTAATAAATGGTTTGAAACAATATGAGGGGTGTTTACAAACGTCTGAAAAAATTAAGTATGCTTATAAAAAGTTACTAAACATACCTTGTTCCACAACGCGAAATTCCGACTTACGCGAGGTGTCTTGGAACGCATCCCTCGCGTAAGTCGGGGCTCGACAGTACTGCAATTACGTCTCAAAATTTGCAAAATAAGAACATTATTGGAGGTCTCGGTGACTCCCACTGGGGTGCCCCTGATCTCTGCACCCTCTCCACACAGGGTGAAGGAAAAGGAGGGTGGGACCGTGTCTTTGATCTTTCAGTTTCCCCGCTTCGTGGCTAAAGGAGGGGTGAAACGGCCGTCTCTGACGTCATCCTGGAAGCACTGACTTGCGTATTTCCATAGCTCAATACTGGTTTGCATCTTCAATTTTAATTTTTCTGCTCGCACTGTTTATCGCACGGGCTCCCTTTGCCCGTGCCCTGGGCATGACATTTCCAAGAAACAGGCCCCCTTTGTTTACTTCATCTGTCGGCTCTCGCTGATTGGGTTTAGCAACCTTTTCCTCAAGAATCCAACATTAGAAGGTGGGAGGGCAATTTTTCATACTTCATTTAAATTATTTTTCAAAAACTATCCCAGTGCTTTGAAATAAATTCTTTAATTCTTAGTATTCCTTCCTATATTGTTTTCCCTTTTTCGTTCGGTGAGGGGGGGGGGTGTAGTTTATAATGAATTTAAAACACAGAAGCAAAAATAAAATAACTAATGACTAAAATTAAGAGCAGCTGCAACATAGGTTTTGGTATAATTGGAAAAAAAGGGGTCAGACAGTGATACAGTGATAGGGGTGGACGGGCCCGCCGGCCGATGCGCCCTCAATGCACCTTCGTTATTATTATTTTCTTTTTTGCACCCTCAAATTTGTGTGTGACTTCGTTTTTTTTCATTCATTCATTCTTTTTTTTTCTTTTTTTTTCTTTTTTCTTTTCTTTTTTTTTTTTTTTTGCACCCCTTCAATCCTGAGCCTTTTCTTTTTCTTTTTTTTTCTTGCTTCCTCAAACCTAAGCTCAGTTTTTCTTTCATCCCTTGAACCTGTGTACCTTCGGTTTATTTATTTTATTTTACTTAATTTTTTACGGACTAAAACCTGTGCGCTTTAGGGGTGTCCCCCCCCCCTTAAACCTGTGGACTTTCGAGGTTTTTTTTTTTTTTTTTTTTGAAACCTTTGGGAGTCAAGGTTGGTTCTATCTTGGGGAATCCTGTTCGCCCATGAATAGTTATGGATTTCAGAGTGGTTTTTTAAAAATTACCTATGAATTCAAAATGTTATGCATCTTTTTGTTATTTCATAGTTAGTGATGTTTATTGAATTAAATTATTTAAGAATGTAAATTAATTGGAGATTAATAAAAGATATGCATATATTTGATGACTTGTGCATCTTTTAATTTCAATTCGTATTAATTCGTATCGCTTCATAATTATTTCCGTTTTATAGTTGCGTACCTGAGTGGTTATTCTTTATTTTTTTTTTCGAGTTTAAAATCTTCTTATGAAACATACTTACCTGTACACAAGAAGCAAAATATTTAACAAAAATTGCTTAACATAAGTTCGAAATTTCTTCAATTGAGCATCAAGTCGAAAACATGAAAGGGTTGGCGGTGCATATCTTTGATGTTCAGTTTCGTATAACGCATATTTTTCCATCTAGAGTTGCGCATATATTCTACAAATGCAATTATTTCAGTATATGTATTTATTGCAGCTTATTTCATTTATTTGAATCATAAACATCAGTAATTACATAGTTGATCATACTTTGAATGTTCATCAGTGGTATCCATTTGAAAAGTCACAGCCAATAGTTCTTGGAAATATCAGTTTAAAGTAAAGGTTTGGTCTTAAAAATATTTCATCGGATAATTTTTTTTGGGGGGGGGGGGGGTTATTAAAGAAACGTTATGTATCAACCAGTTTCTGATATTCCGTACTTATTCCTCTATAGTTATTTTAATATTCTGCAAAAATAATATTTTAATATATGTATTTATTGTAGTCATTTATGTACACAGCTATTTGCATTTTGAATCAACATAGTAGTTACAAAATCTTTCCGTTATACACGAGTAACAGTACTTGGGAAATATCTGCTTGTAATAACAGTAATTGCTTTAAAAATGCTTCATGAGATATTTAATTTTTTCATAAAAGACGTATAAATGAAGTATTACCATGTGGTAATCAGTTTCTGAGTATTTGTATTTTTCCCTCTATGTTGTTGTATATATTTTATAAATGTAAATATATAACTATTTTGAACTAATATAGTTGCTATATATTATTAAATTCAATCATTATTCATTGAAAAATTCGTTTTTTACTTCTTAGAATTAATATTAATTTATTATATTATTAATATTAATCATGATTCTTTCTCTCTTCTACAAGTTTTTGAAGATAAACTTTAAAGTAAATGAATAACAGTAATTTCTCTTTCAAATCAGGAAAAGATTTTTTGTAGTAGTTTACGAATTTAATGACTCAAATAGATTACCATTTTCATCTAATAAAATTATTTTAAGTTGTAGTCAAACTTGGTTTAGTTTCATAATAATTATCGTTTGAAATCACTCATGATCAAGTTTTGTTTTTCCATTTTATTCGAATTCAAAATAATTCTCGTAAAATATGGGTGAGACACTAGTATCAAAAAAGGTAAATTAAGACACGAAGACTTATTTTTTTATTTTTTTCCAAATTATACTTTTATGTCCAAAAATAGGAGCGAAGCAATGCCATTTCCTATTGAAATCGTCTTAAAGTGCTCCGCCCCTCGGACTCGATGACGCAGAAAAACAACGCAAGAAAAAGTGTGATACACACGAAGCTGAGGCAACGAAGAAGTCTTCTCTTCTACCTGGCGCATCAATTTTTTTTTTTTTTTTTTTTTTTTTGCGTCGCTCTTTCACCCGGCCCCCCTTTCCCCCGGAATAGCGGTTGGGGGGGGGGGGGCGTTTATGAGCGGCATGATTTATCGGCGCCGGTAATTGCGGGCTCGGATTCTCTGCCTTTTTTGTTTCTGTTGCGCCGCGTATAGAGTAACCCGGGACCGCCTTTTTAACGCCTTTGGTTCTCGCTGCGGTTCTCTCTTTTTATTTCCATTCTTCCCTTTTTGTTTTGTTTTTTTCCTCTCCTCACGCTTCACATTTCTTACCGCTTCGTCGAGACTCGTTCGATTTCGAATGCTCGCGAGTTCGAATGTTCGGATAGTTCCCACGGCACCGTTTCGGCCTCGACACTCGACTAAATTCCGGCTGTTTTCCGCCGCCTTCACAGGTCTATGTATTTAGCTTTCTGTGGGAGTACCGAGCTGGATTCACTCAAGGAGCGCCGGAGATTGTTTTCTTTTGAATCGATACCGTTCCGTCATCGTGGGGGCATTTGGAAATGAGCGCAATACTAGCCAGAATACCATGGCAATGACAACTGCGCCCGACTTTGAGACTCGACATTTTCCCCTTTGAAACGCTAATATTTCACGCTTACTTGGTAACAGTGCCCAGTGAACTGCGGGGGAGAAAATTAAATTGAATTTGTTCTTGATAGATTAAATGTTTCGCGAAGAGTTAGCTTTCCAGTAAAGGAACAACATATGAGGCAGTGAGAAGCAAAGGGATGTAAGTGGACATTTTCAAGTTTGAGTAAAATGCGTTTAAAGATAATACCCTAGGTAGACTTGCATTGAATTTATTTTCTAAATCATGCTGTATAGCAGCAACTACCAGGGCTACTAGTACCATCTCTTGCCCCCAAGGCAGAGGAGAGGCTCACCTACCATTTGTACTGGTTTTCTCCATGGGCGTCGCGGCCGGGGGGGTCCAAGGGGTTCGGACCCCCCCCAATATTTGAGGACCGGACCCCCTCAATATCTGAAAATCGGACCCCTTCGATAATTGTCAAAATGAAATTCATTATTTTGGGGAAAATATTTTTGCTTTGAAGACTTTAAACAGTAGCATAATACAAAATTTACCATGTTTAATTCATATCAAATAAAACGAAATGAACATCGAAAAAAAAATTAACTAAAAAAAAACAAAATAGGTGATGTTTATAGTGAATGGAAAGTCGGAAAGTATATAGGGGTAAACAACGGGACAACTTTGAGATACTGAAACCCCCCCCCCCCCCTACGACTCTCGTGCTAAGTCAACAGAAGTCAGACGGGGTTCTGAGTCTCTTCCCCTTTCTATGTTATCTCGTTTCTCGGCGCTTCCAGGTTTCTGTTTCGAGTTTTGCAGTGTTTGTTTCTCCGATTCGATTCAATTTATGGCGACCCCGACGTTACCCAAACAAAATAAGACACCAGACCTCTTTGGCGGTTTTTTTGCAGCTGGCAACAACACCCTGGCCAAAGGATGCACAAAAATTTAGAAGACCACTTAGCTGGTCAAAGGTTATGTTTGGGGTATAAAGGGAAAGGAAATGTGTCATGTGTTTGACATTATTCAACACGTGGCTTCAAATACCTTACCGAAGCGCGGTTTCTCAAATGTATTTGCGGCATCTCAAATTTGACTAAAAAAGCGTTACGTTACAGAAAAAAAAGAGGAGGAGTCTAAAAATTAACGTGCAATTTCAAAAGCAAATCGTAAGCCAGCATAACGATGGATA
Source organism: Uloborus diversus (assembly GCF_026930045.1). Lineage (NCBI taxonomy): Eukaryota > Metazoa > Arthropoda > Arachnida > Araneae > Uloboridae > Uloborus > Uloborus diversus. The sequence goes on from NC_072732.1 coordinate 217,971,680, forward strand.
TTGTGATGTCACTTCCGACAGACCAACGAAAAAAGAAGCGCAAGATCTCCAGAAAAAAAAAAAAAAAAAGACAGAAATAAAAGGAGCTTTCCTATTGGGAAACGTTCCGACAAAAATAAAGATAATTTCATGTGGTCTGTTGGTCTCCTTGAGAGTAGGTGACCTGAAGAGCGCTCCTATTTGGTAAAAATACTTTTTTTTTACATATTCGATTACGGCTATGTAGAGGTGGCTTGAAACGGGAAAATGTAGCAAACCTTCTACATCAAATGAACCTGAGGCAATTTTTAACTACTGAATCATCATCAACATCAACGGAACCGTCTTCAAAAAGTCAAAAGGTCGTGATAGGTAAGTACCATTCTGTTTAGTGTAATACATGCAGGGGCTCCCCGATTTTATACTATTCAGATGGGGTTACTTCTCGATTTTCCGGATGAAATTCCTAATTACCCACATCACTACATCTAATGAGAATATCTTATTAATGCAATATTTCACAAAAAACTACTCGAAATTTGAAGACTCGTCAGACAAAATTTTCTGGGAAAGGAAAGTTTATGAAAGTTTACAGTGACCTCCTATAGAGTAGCCCCTGAATGCCTGCTAATCAGGTATGCTTGACAGTCAATATTGACATTATGAGTCCTATCGGAGCTAATGCGTTCAACTTTCTCTCTTTTTTTTTAATGTTTCATCTTTTATAAATTTTAATGGAATAAAAAATACTCCTTTTACTTATTAAAGCTTAACAGAAAATTATCCATTAATAAACCTGCTTTACTGATCAAATTTTATTGAAATAACCATTTTAAAACTTATTGTCACGTGTCAGAAAAAAGCAGTTCATTTCTCTATCTATTTTCCATCGTCCGCTGATCAGAATTCAATTATACCAAATGCTGTTTGTTCTCTGTGTAGGCCAGTACTTTGCAATCTGTGGGGTGTGCCTCTTAAGGCAGGCCTGTCACTTAAAGAGGATCAGGAGGGGCACTTTCCCTGCTGTCTTTGAGAAATCAAAAATTATTGTATTTACATGGGCATGATTTTTGCTGTTTTTTTTTTTTTTTTTTGGTTTCATATGCATTGAGTGCATGGAGGATTCAACAAAAAAGCAAAATTTTGGTGCATTTGTTACGAAAAATCTGAAAAAATTAAGAAAATACTTTAAAAGGTTGCATTATTAAAATATGATATCATGAGAGCTTAATTATTTGTGTCTTATTTTATTTTTGTAGTTGTGTTTTTCATAGCACCGTGAATGTCATAACGGTGAATTATATACTTTAATTTTTGAATTAAAAGACATCAAATTAAACTCCTTTGAATCCAACTTGTGCCAAGAAGTTAGAGCTGCAGGGTTTATCACAATGTATTATAAAAATTTAATTATACAGTTGTCACGGCTTATATGAGTCACATTTTGTTCTAAACAGCTTTGATTCCATAAAGCGGCTGATTCAATAAAGCTGGATTTCGTTTTTGATGATTTCATTCATTAAGAACGGTTAATTAAATTGTCCACTGGTTCAAAATGTTGAAAATTTAGTGCGGCTACTCTTGGTGTGCCACCCTTCGTCTTGCAAAGCTGAAAGAAGCTTCAGTGCGCTAAGAAAGCTGAAATTGTATCTAAGGTCGACTATGACACAAAAGCGGTTGAATCATGTTGCTTTATGTTACGTTCACGAAAACATCTTGGACGAAATTGATCTTCAAAAAAAAAAAAAAAAAAAATAGCACGGATATTCGTATCCCATGTGCAATCTAGAAAAAATGTATTTTTTTTCTTATTGTGTAATATGTAAATCGATATATATATATATATATATATATATATATATATATATATATATATATATATACATATATATATATATATAGTATATAAACTATATACTATATATATATATATATATACGAATTTTTCTTAATGCAACTTGAAAATGTCAGAGTCAGAATGGTCCCCCCCAATAAATTTCAGCTGACGACGCCAATGGTTTTCTCCAAATTTTTAATTTTGCCACTTACATCCCTTTGCTTCTCACTGTCTCATATGAGGAATTCCGACAATAGTGGAATGAGAAATAATGTATCAGAACGTTTTCGAAAAACCTCTCTCTTCTTTTTTTTTTTTTGCATTCTTTATATCTTCTTTATCTTTTCTTTACTAATAATAAAGCTGAAAGTCCCTCTGTCTGTCAGGATCTCTGTGACGCGCATAGCGCCTAGACCGTTCGGCCGATTTTCATGAAATTTGGCACAAAGCTAGTTTGTAGCATGGGGGTGTGCACCTAGAAGCGATTTTTCGAAAATTCGATGTGGTTCTTTTTCTATTCCAATTTTAAGAACAAAATTATCATAAGATGGACGAGTAAATTACGAAATTGTCATAACGTGGAACCGTAACATGGGTACAAGCCAATTGGCGAGAGAAAATTTACCACACATTATTTGTAAATATACAGGCGAACCAAAAGATCTTTTAACTTTTCTATTACGGGCAAAGCCGTGCGGGTACCACTAGTTCAGAATAAAACTATTTTATCGTTGGCCGTATTCGTTTTTTCCACCTCCTGAACAGTTTTGGAAAACGGATATGTACCCTTTAGATAAATGAGTCTTCGTGTGTAAAAGAGGTTTCAAAGTGTACAGTTGAAACTGGCAAGCACTGTCCAGTGCTCCACAAAAAAAAAAAAAAAAAAAAAAAAAAAAAAAAAAAAAAAAAAAAACTTATGGTAACTCTTTGCAGACGTTGCGCAAAGTCTCTCTCAAGTGTTACAAATCTTCTCTTTAGTCCTGCGGCACGAATTGTGTTCAAGAAACGTAATCAGGTACATTCGTCCCTCGTATAACACGGTACTTCTACAACACGGTTTCGATATTACACGGTTCGAAACTTGAATTTAGTGCTTCATGGTTTTGATACAACACGAATGTTATATCTATAGGCTAGTGGTACCCGCACGGCTTTGCCCGCAGTAGAAAATTAAAAAAGGTCATTTGGTTCGCCTGTATATCTGCAAATAATGGATGATGAATTTCCGGCCAATTTGCTATGTTAAATGGCTCGCCCATGTTACGGTTCCACGTTATGATAATTTCGTAATTTACTATTCCACGTTGTAATAATTTGCTGGGTAAAATTTTCTTAAAATTGGAATAGAAAAAAGAACAAAATCGTAATTTCGAAAAATCGCTTCGAGATGCACACCCCCATGCTACAAACTAACTTTGTGCCAAATTTCATGAAAATCGGCCGAACGGTCTAGGCGCTATGCGCGTCACAGAGATCCAGACATTCAGCTTTGTTATTAGTAAAGATAAAGAAGATGGAATTTTATTTTGGTTTAATACATTCTGTTAATTTTTGCTAATAACTCTAATATTTTACTTTATTTTAATGAAACTTGGTTTCGATACAACACGGTACACATCCCTTGATTTACATTATTTCTAAGTCTCGTATAACACGGCTTCGATATAACACGATACATCTTAACCCGATTTTTCTCTTGCACATACATATTACAGTCGGACCTCGATGTAAGGTCACTCCACAAAACTGACCTCATAAGCGGGGCGACCTTATAACCGATTCATATATATACTTATTGATAAATAAGGATGTATTTACAATGATGTATACATTAATTCTTTTCAAAATTTAATACGCAAATAACATCAGTTAATTAAATTATAATAGTTGAATCGATTTGAACCAATTGAAATTTTTGGAATTAATAAGAAATTTTGAAATGCTTTTTAAAACTTCCATCTTCTTTATCTTTACTAATAATAAAGCTCAAAGTCTCTCTGTCTGGATGTCTGGATGTCTGTGACGCGCATAGCGCCTAGACCGTTCGACCGATTTTCATGAAATTTGGCACAAAGTTAGTTTGTAGCATATGGGTGTGCACCTCGAAGCGATTTTTCAAAAATTCGATTTTGTTCTTTTTCTATTTCAATTTTAAGAACATTTCCCGGAGCAAGATTATCATAAGATGGACGAGTAAATTACGAAATTATCATGACGTGGAATGGGAGAGAGAATGAACATAGCCAATTGGCGATAAATTCATCATCCATTATTTGTAAATATACAGGTGAACCAAATGACTTTTTAATTTTCTACTACGGGCAAAGCCGTGCGGGTACCACTAGTTTAGAATAAAACTGCATTCAAATATGCCCAAGCGAAGAACTGATGTGCAATTTACCTTACTTAAAATTGCATTAATACAGGACTGACGCGTTTTTTCTTTAGTTTAAGCACAATGGTTTCTAAGTATCTTCTGAAAATTTTCTTCGGCTTCTAATGGCTGGTAAAAAATTGCGATATGTACATACTGAGTGCCCACGTTACTTACTTCATATTTTAGTATCACTGTCGTAACACTCACTTTCTACTGTTAATTTACTACGTGAATAGGAAAAATGACTTTTCACTTTTTAAGGATTGTATATCGCGGAAAATTCTTGGAAGTAAATCTATTAGGCAATGAAATCATTTAAAGAAGTCAGACAAAAGTGACCTTATAAGCGATTAATGTATTATGCCCTGACCATAACCCGATTATACATAACGTAGAATTCCTATTCAGCGAGCCGAGACTTTAGAAAAGTGACCTTCTAAGCGGGTGACCATACTCGTATATCGTGAGGTCTGAATGTAGTACTAAAAATAAGTAAAAATTTTATTTTTAAAAAAGTCTCGTATAACACGATTTCGGTACTACACGGAACGAATTAACCGTGTTATACGTGGGACACCTGTATAACGTTCCAGAGAAATATAACTTACCCCCAGAATTGTGTTTTATATCTGTTTCTTTGCACCTATGATCAAGGCAGTTTCCGTGAATGATCGGACATTCGAAAAGTCACTGTCTAAACCTCTCATATAACTAGTAGTATCAACTATGAATTTTGCAATAAAAATAGATGAAGAAACTGCTTGAAATTTTCGTGTCTTAGCTTAGAATTTGATACCTAATAAAAAAGAAAATTTCGTGCGTTTACATTAGTTTATCTTGGGTCGATTAATGATGTACTTATAGAGGAGCAGACTTCCACAGATGCAAGACTCGACTTTGCCTTCGGGGGGCCATGGACAAGAAAACATCAGACCCCCACCCCCGTCCCATGACCTTTTGCATGTACCACGACCTTTATGTACCTCGTATATTTTACATGATATGAAACCATTAAAGCAGGGTCACTACTTTGAAGTGGAGTCAAGTCAAAATAACTAAGTGAAGTAAAATAATATTAAACGAAGAAAAAAGAAAAGCTTACACTGAACGTTGCTTGCAACAACTTAATAACATCAGGTAAGCGTTCATACAGAATTCGCGGAAAGTAGAAATACGCATATGGAAAATCGCCCAACTACGCAACAAAGAAATTTGCGGATAATCATATGAAATTCCAGGAAGCCAAAATGTCGAACTGTCCACTTAAAGCAAGACATTTCTGAAAGCAAAAACTAGAAATAAAAATATCAACAACACCTACAGAAATGAATAAAACCACCTACTGCAACAGTTTTATTCCTCAATTTCCCTAAGCTTCCCCCCCTCCCCACTCCCTCGCCGCTTCGTGTGCCACTGTCTCCAAGCGGTAATAGCACCTTAGATATCTGTAATAAAATTCAGCGTACTAAGGACGATGGCCCGAAGTTTGGAAACACAGACTCAAATCATTCCAAGTTGCGGGATCCTGAAATGGCAAAGAAGCACACAAACGGTGGTCTCCGGCCATATATGCAATTATGTCTCTCTCCGTTCCAGCGCTCGCGGGAAAGGGGGGGGGGGGCTGTTGCCAGATCCTCACAACTTATAATTTAACGCTCGATCGTCCGATGACGACGGAATTAATCACGGGCAATAACACCTCCTGGGTGAAATAATGATGATGGAAAGCGATTCATCATTTTGCGTGACGTCACGTGCCCGGCTCGCAGGTGGAGCGAGGTGGCGGCCATCTTCGGCTGATAGAGGGAGAGAATAAAAAGTTCTTGCCTTCGAACGGATTCTTCTTGATCCTTCAGGTCTCCAAAAAGGGGCGTGACAAGTCAGCTGAAAAGATGAAACAGCTCAAGTTGAGCTCTCTTAATGTTATAGTCTCACCAAAATCTTCGTTAAGTGGAGGAAGAAACTTGTGACTTTGACAGCAACAACTTCACAGCAGTTTGCAGATCTTTATTATCAACAACTGTCAATAGGCCGAGCCCCTCTTTTGATGGGTGGGTTGCAAGTTGTGGCCTCAATTTGATCAAAGTCAGTTGTATACGATATGACGGCTGATTTTCGTTAAATCTGTCGTGGTCGTTAAAGTTCTTCAGGTATATAAAGGTTACTAGAGTAATACACTTCCATGAGCTTTTTATGGTGCTCAGTGCAAATTATGCTTGTAATAAAGAAATCTAACCTATCAAGAAAATGACACTCCCTCTATCAAGAAACGGCGTTATTCGAGGACATAAGCAGTAACAACAGTCGGTTCCCCCTAAATAAAGCTCCTTTGTGGGGGCCAAAATTGTTACGACATGCTAATTTAAGTTTCCAATCAATTGCAGCGAAATTCGCTGCCTCGTCACTCCACTTTGACCAGCAAACTCTTTCCGTAAGATGTGATGCATTACTATTTTCATACAGCAAATGTGACAATATGTCTCGTCCAACACCAATTCAAGCAAGCAATTCCTTCCATAGAACACATTGACTGGTGGAAGGAAGACAGTTCAGTACGATTTATCATGTAAGAACAGACGGAAGTAAGCAACGTGGAGTACAATACGTAAATTGATTTAAAAAAACAAGGTTAAAGAAGCACGAAAAACTACAAATTATCGCATATACATGAATTGGCGTTACTAAGAACCCCTTTTTCAAAGGCAGAAGATGTGAACTTAAGGACAACAGAACATCCACAATTTATTTTGTCAGATCTTCATACATTCCTTGAAACCCTAAAACACGTGTATTCAATAAGTATGAACTATTCACATCTTCATATTCGTGCATCAAACCACCTGACTTCTCCATTTCGAACAACAACGAAACCAACGCAGAGACTAAAGCTTGCTTTTCTGGTTACTAGCAAAAAATGATTCCTCTGTAGAAAGAATCTATTGGGATAATTTTGAAAGTATTTAGAAATCTGCAACTAAAAAAAAAAAGGCAGGAAAAAAAAATCAAAATGAAGTTTGAAATGAAAAGCGATTTCAATCTTTTGCTTCAAATAAGCAAACAAGGGATCAAGGATCCCTTGTTTGCTTTGATCGGATCCCTTGTTTGATCCCTTGGGATCCCTAGGGATCCCCCCCCTTGTGGGATCCCTAGGATCCCTTGTTTGAGCAATTATTGAACCATGGAATGGTTCAATAATTGCTCGGATTGAGAGAAGATTCATCTAATAAATGTTCAAAAAGGTAGAAAAAACAAGCCACAGAAAAATTAAGTATCCGAGTTGCAACATTTGTGACGAAGAGGAAAAACAGCCCAATGAGATATTAACTAAATAATCTAATATAGACGCAGCTTTACGCGTGTGGGGAAAAAAACCGTAAGCATTAATAATACTTGCCGATCGAAAGGAGCAAATCCATCCCTCTCCCTCCCACCTGCCTGATGAATACTTGAAATGACAAACTTTTCTTTCTCACACTGTTGTGATTACTTAACTGACGGACGACACCGTTCATTCTCCTCCGGAATTGATGTGTGTGCGCGTGCCTTATCGGAAGTGAGCAACCTGTACAGCGCAAACAATTGCCTTGGCTTGACCGTTCTTCACACACAAAAGGAACTTCGATAAGGAGGACTTTTTATGTTTGCTCCTCGACGCTATTATGAGCCACATCGACCGCGCTGTCACCTTTTTTTTAATTATTATTAACCAGAGACTTCAGTGTTTGCTCTTAGCTTCAAGATTTTCGAGGTTTAATAACGCTGGGAATTAGAGGTGAAAGCTGAAGCGATGGTGTTTATAGAGATTTCTACTATGAGAAGTTATGAGTTATTGTTTTTACTTTCATCTTTGGAATAACGTTGCCTTAAGATACTGAAGTAACGACGAATGAAAATATCGTTCATTTCGTACGTGTTACCATGCTGTTAAAGCTAAATCTAACTTGAAACATGCCGCCATAGGGAATCTACCTCCTGTTACGAACCGGGTGATATGGATCATTTTACGAATTTTCTATTCTCTAAAACATCTGTAATTGAAAGACTCCTTAATTTTTAGGAGGACCTTCAATACTTCAAAGCCCGCGGGTCGCATACATTTTCTTCGCTTCAGAAGTGTCAGGTCAAACATATTGACCTCATTGCAACAAAAACGTGGCAGATCGATGGGGCAAGATCGGACTGTAAATTGAATGATGCAATTATCCAATTCCAGGCGACGAATGTGTATTCCTCCAGCCTTGTCTAGTAATGAAGTCAACATTCTCAAGGCGTCAGATCCGAAGTAAAGAAAAGGTATTGGCGCGCGACATACTCTTCACTCCAGGGCGTCCCATACCTACCACCATTTGTGGTTTAAACAGATGGTTGACCCTGAAGACAGCTCTGATTTTTTAATCCAGACCAAACACTGAGCAATCCCTGGTCCAGCGGGTCCAGCACCTCCAGAGGTATCGTTTCACTTGGAGGACTTTGACAACGAGCATTTTTAACGTTGTGCAACATACACTGCAGAACTAAAGCCGCTGGGTACCGATTTATTCACGGAGTGTTTGTTCCTTGAAATTGATTTCGAGATACGGAAAATGCATTAATCAATGGCTGCTACGTGGCAAAATAGCCAAAAATGTGGTATGTTGTGGCATCACCTGTTTCTGCGTGCAATGAAGTTTCCGCGTGAACAAGGGACGAAACTACTTTTGGAACGTCCCTCGCTCTCTCTTATACGTTGGCGTCTAATCAAATCACACACAGGTAAAAATCCAAGAAGAAACTTCAAAAACGAATAACGAGTTCCTATATATGTCTCATTCCAGGAACAGGCGCCACTTTCAAAAACTATCAAATAAATCCTTATGAATAACAAAAGTCATTCTTTACTTGTTTCAAATTCATTTCCATCTCCATTTGTTATATTGAAATAAATGTGACCGAAATTTAAATAAATTATGTAAGACAACAAAAATTGTGACACAATGTATTTAAATGAGCATTCGTTTGGCTTAGAATATCCCTCGGCTAAATTAAATTCCTAGTGCAATTTCGCATAGGTCTGGTTATGGCCCAGACGCCTCGAGGTGGGTCTCTTATACAGCCCCATTGGAAAGAAAAAATAAATAAATAAATAAATGAGCATGCAAGACGTGGCCTCACCATAATACATTTTCAAATAAAAAAAAACAAAATCCTCATGACGTCACATCCACGTGAAACCAAAACTAGTAAACATAAGTGCTTTCTTCTGCCAACTACTATGTTAATTCTATAGCAGATGACATTCCAGTTAGTTTCATAACTCAGTGGACGAACATTCAACATTTTGCACTTAGCAAAAGGACTAGTCTTAGAACAGCTGGCTTCAGTGGCTCTCCGACCCTTTACGCTTTATTACGATACATTTAAAGAACATTTCAGCACAATAAATTCAGACCTATTTTTCACAAATCATAAAAACTCTTCTTGATGTCTTTCGTTTCCAAAACAAATCTTTCATGTTGCACATTTTTTGATATTTCACGAGCAGTTTGCAAATTCAGGTCACGACTTCTATCGAGAATCCGACCACTTGTCATCCAAGCGACGTGTAAAAGACGACCTGTTGTATCAAAGCAAAGAGAATAATTTCCCAACCTTCTTTCCAGGTGTGAGTGTTCTAGAAAACCACTATTCGGCGAAGAAAATGAGGAGGAGGAGGTGATGTAGAGCTTGCGCAATCGGTGACAATAAAGTTAAAACACGTAGAAGTCGGTTTTACACTTTTCCTTTATTGGGATAGAATTTTCTGTGACAAATATGGTCAAGGGTGTTATAACGTATACAGAACAGAACAAGTAAATTGCAGATCAAGAGCCAGGAGGCCAGGAGGGGAAACTCCCCCCTTAGCTTTGAGAAAACTGTTATAATCATTAAGCTTGTTTATGTATTTCGTTTTCGTTGTTTTAATGTATTATACATTGAACTCATCTTTTCTTTAATCTTCCCTCTACAGCCCAGGAAAAATGTGAAAGGGTCCGACTCCAGCGCATCGAAGTTTTTAGAAGGTATTCTATAAAAATACTTGGCATTACGTTAACGTCAGTTTTTTTTACCATTGGGCGGTTGAATATGAATTTACAAAACCAAATAAAAAATAATAATTTGGGCACAAAGATGCTTCATTAACGTTTTGAAAGTTTTACTTTTTTTTTTCATCCTTTCTTAGACTGCGTACGCATAAACCGACCGACATTGTCGCTCCCAAATTTCAAATTAAAATTGCCCACACCTATTTTAGAGTTGCACTGAATTCTTTCTTCAGTGAAAGTTCATAAGTGCTGTACGATAAATATGCATCAGATACAGTGATCGAGTTGGATGACATATTTTGGATAACGGAAAAACCGTATACGTTCCACTACCTTTTAAATAAACTGACAATTTGTCCCCCCCCCCTGCTGAAGGCATAGGCTTTCTACATAAAGGATGTTGCAGAATCAGGAAAGCATTTTCCTTCTTTAGCTGAAAGAAAGAGGGTGGAAAGGGGTCAGTTGGGGCTGAGATCCGGTAAGGAAGGAATCCATCGTGTGTAAATTTAAGAAAAGGAGGTACGTTTATCACGACTCGCCATAAATACCTCACTTTTTTTAATGTGAATTTCCAATTACAATATTCCGACCTTCGACGTGCCACGATCTCTTTCCGACTCGATTATCTGGGATGATCTATTTGTCGGGATCCATTAGCGATCTAACCCTTCTGAGGTGACGGCGACCTTCAGGAAACCGTCGAAAATTGAGATTCCGCCTCGACTCATCTTCGAGGACATTTCAGAGGCGGAAAAAAATCGCAACAATGTGTTCTTCCACTGGGCAACACCCCTCGCAGTCCATGTCGCCATCAGTCACTCCCATCAATTCGACCACAGACGTTATCTTTATCCTCGCACCCTATTTTGATCACATGACACAAAAAAAAAAAGACCTGTAGAGTCGGAAGTAATCGATTCTAAAAAGCTTAAAATTAGAGCTGGTAATCGTTTTTGTCCGCGAGACAATGGTGACTGTTACTCATTTAGCAAACGACGTTGCAAAAACTCTCACCGATTCGAGCAACGCAAAATGTTACCCTCACCTTAAGCTATTTTCGTTTTCATTGGATGTCACTTATGTATTGGATGCCACATATTCCGATGTTAAAAATGGCCCATCAATTAATGGGCTGAAGAGTCATCTTTTCGCGCTATGGAAGATCTTCAGCTGATGGTATCCATTGTCCTCTCACTCTTGCTTACTCCATAGAAACGAGATAATATTCTGCCGTGTGCAGGTAAACGGCAGTATCTGCAGAAATGAGTTTTCGAGATATTGGAAGAAATGTGTGGTGAATTCAATACTAACAATAGGGAAATGCTTGAATTAGACGTTTTTTTCTAGGGTCTTTTTCAGCGGAAACCGAATAAGCGAGCTTGTACAGTAAAGATAACGTACAATAGATGACAAAAATGCAAAAAATGAAAAATGAAAAAATTGCAGTTACTGCCCTTTACCTGCACACGGCAGTATACGCTGCTGGGGGACACTTGATGCATCAAGTGCAAGGTTTAATACAAGTTATTGTACTTCAAGTTGATCAGGGATAGTATTTTGACTCTTCTGAATACATTAGACTGGCACGCGAAGCTCTTCGGATGGGAACGTAGAGCGAATATTGAACAATTATGCAATGCAGTAGAAAAAGCCTCTTTGCTTTGTGTGGAAGTTGCAGAGATTTTTACTTGCATTGGTCACTAGTTCTATGAACCACATAAAAGTATTGGTCAATCTAATGCAAGTTATACAATTATAATTGAATTAGGCCCTTGTTTCCAAGAATTGCTATTTCCGATTCTGTTCTATCCAATGTCGTTCACTGCTGCTTATCCCCGAAGTGGGTATAATGTTGGAATTGTACCCCAGTACCATCAACCGGAGGGACTTTGTTATATGTGGGGTGAATTTGTCCACTTTTCAGATGCGAGTTTGTATTATTTCTGAATCTTGTAAACTTTCTGACTTAGTTTAGATAGAAGAACTGTACTGAATGAAAGGTTTAACTCTTACGTTTGTTGTCAAGCTTCATGAATAATACAAAATAACAATTGAAAAGTGAGTAAGTTCACCCAGTATATGGCATGACAGTTACAGAAAAAAAAAAACGTTCCTTGAAGACCCAATGAAGCTGAAACTAAGTTAACATTGACGCATTTTTTTGACTTGAAGAAGCATTTAGTGCATAAGACAATCTGAATTGTCAGGACAGACTCTATAAGGGACCACGGACCACTGTAAGCTTATGACCCAACCGGGGAAAGGGGGAACAAGATCAGGGTTACACACATACATGCTCAAATATTATTTGAGAAGTTCAGCTCTGGTTCCACCAGAGACCACTTTTGCTCGATTCCTTGAGAACTTGAGATCCGTTTGTTACGCCGAAGACGAAAATTTTTCAATTTCGAAACACTCTTTGACTCAAATGGCACCAAAACCTGATCAGCATCAGTTGTAGAGGAAGGAGCAGTATACTAGTTTTCAGTTGAATCTAGGCATAACTTCATGAAATACATCATAGAAGGACTGCGAGGGGACAAATTGATTTAAATATGCTTTTTGAGTTATTGGGTCTGAAAATTTTCCAGCTTTAGGTTAGTTATCAAAGTGCATCTGCATACCAAATACCTTTCATTATCAAAACTATTCAAACCAATAACCCCCGAATTATGTAAATTCTCCAAAGGTTGAAAAGCGCAAAATTTCATGAATCTAATGCTTTCTTATACATCCTATAGATATCGAGGATAATAGTAATGACGGAGTAAAAAACGGGCAGTGCCGTTAAGTTAAAAAAAGAGCGGGTTTCAAAACTGAAACTGGCGGTGTTTACGTCAGACAGTTGTCATCTGTAATCGTTGAGGTTATCAAAACTAGAACTGAATATAACTAGGTGTAGTGTTTTCTGATGTTCCCTCGCCGTCTTCTATAGCTGAATAGCTCAAGAAGAGACTCGGGTATTTCATCCCAGGCTTTCATTTTAAATACAAAAAGATTTTTACATGTTTAAAATAAAACACGGTTTGTATTAAATTCATTTACAAGTTTTGATGTTTATTATTGCAGCTATAGTTAATTGAGAGTAAGCATATACAAACAATAAATGTCTACTTGAATTCGAAATGAGTGCTTTCAAGCGGGCGTTAGTGCACTCCTCAGTATCCTATCTCCTTCAATATTAACTTTGGGAGACAAAGTATTTCCATTAGTTTTATTATAGCTCAGTGAATAGTGAAATTGAATCGCTATCTGAAAAAATATTCCGAAAATTCACTTCTTACACATCCTCATATATATAATAGCCAATGATCGAGTAACGTTCCTGACGTCATTTAGAATGAAACTCGCGCCACGGTATGATAATTTGATAACATGTTTTGGTAATGTTTAAAATGCAGGGATAGGCTTTATCGTGACTAGGCTGAACTGGATCCGGTAACTTAACTGTTTTACTGGTAAGACTGTGCTATTTCGGAGGAATGAAGAAACGAAAAAGTGGTCAACAATGAACGTAATCTACTGAAGTTAAGGGTTAATCCACTGGTGTTAGGATTTCGATTTCAACTATCAAGATATCACTCAACAGGCAATGGCTTCGTTAAAAAGAGTAGAAGCAATTTTTACCTGTCATACCTTGATGGGCGACTTTCTAGGTTTTAATAATTGTAATTCGATGTATCAGATGGTGGAGTTTCTTCATAATTTCTATTTTTAATTACTTTAGCTCCAAAAATTATAGCATCCTTCGTGCACTCTTCCCTACATGAAACGCACCAGAAATATAAAACTTTCGTTCTATAAGAAAAATGTTTTCATTGTTCAGAAAAGTAGAAAAAAAAAAAGAACTTTATCAGGGAAATGAGATGACAAGTATATGATTAACACGTCCGTCGTTAAGTTAAAGTTCCATTGTGGCCCACCACCGGTTGCGGAGGCTTGACCCTCAAAGAACGTGTTAACTTAAATGCGTTATTCCATAAAGAAACACTGATGCAACAGAATCTGTCGGAGGCTATTCAAGGTTACGTGTAGGTGACATTCTGCTATTTTCGAGTTATCAAAATGTATCCATTTATCCTTCCTTTTTTTATCTCTCTCTCCTCTCCCCTTTTAGAGGTAAAAGTCATAAAGAGTGAAATGAATTGCTTTGCAAAAAAAAAATGATCGGCTTTTTTGTATGCTGTGAGCACGTTGGAAAGCAGCTGAAGAGGGATATGAGATAAACAGGAAAAGAGGCAAGATATTCTTTCGTGTTCCACGCCGAGAATCATAAGCCATGATTGCTGAATAGCTCTGTAGTGGTGCACAAATCTTGACCTCCATGTTTTAGAATCCTCTAAACGAAAGTTTCATCTTCTTTATTTATACTAATAACTAGTGGCACCCGCACGGCTTCGCCCGTAATAGAAATATTAAAGGTCTTTTGGTTTGCCTGTATATTTACAAATAATGTATGGTGAATTTTCTCGCCAATTGGCTTGTACCGACGTTACAGTTCCACGTTATGATAATTTCGTAATTTATGATAGTTTTTTTCTTAAAATTGGAATAAAAAAAGAACCACATCGAATTTTCGAAAAATCGCTTCGAGGTGCACACCCCCATGCTACATACTAACTTTGTGCCAAATTTCATGAAAATCGGCAGAACGGTTTAGGCGCTATGCGCGTCACAGGCATCCAGATATCCTACAGACATCCAGACATCCTCCGGACAGAGAGACTTTCTGCTTTATTATTAGTAAAGAATAATAATAAAGCTGAAAGTCTCTCTGTCCGGAGGATATCTGGATCTCTGTGACGCGCATAGCGCCAAGACCGTTCGGCCGATTTTTATGAAATTTGGCACAAAGTTAGTTTGTAGCATGGGAGTGTGCACCTTGAAGCGATTTTTCGAAAATTCGATGTGGTTCTTTTTGTATTTCAATTTTAAGAACAAAACTATCATAAGATGGACGAGTAAATTACGAAATTATCGTAACGTGGAACCGTAACATGGGCACAAGCCAATTGGCGAGATACGAAATTATCATAACGTGGAACCGTAACATGGGTACAAGCCAACTGGCGAGAAAATTCACCATACATTATTTGTAAATATACAGGCGAACCAAAAGACCTTTTAATTTTTCTATACGGGAAAATCCCTGCGGGTACCACTAGTTAATTAATAATTTCAATGTTCTTCTTTCAATAATCTCATGCTTCTTCAATTTACTATTTTGTTAGATTCATAACAGCATTTAACTTTTAGCAAGTTTGCAATTTACAGTAAAGGAGACTGGCAAAATGCAACAGTGCGAAGTAATATAAAGTACTAAAAAGTGCTAAAAATCACGTAAAAAATTTAATTATGAAAAAACGAATTCAAAATTTAGAATTTGGCCTTCAAGGTGCACACCCCCGGGGTACGTTCGAATTTTTTGCCAAGTTTCAGGGCTGTAGGTGCTATGGGGTCTTCTGGACATCGGGTACAAACAAACAAAGAAACACCGTCTGCTTTATGTATATAAATACAAAAGTATTTTTACATGTTTAAGATAAAACACATTTTAGGGACCATGCATTAATTACGTAAGGATGGTTTTGGCAATTTTTGACCCCCCCCCAAGTAAGGGTATGTAAGAATTGTGAAACCCCTTCCCCCTATTCTTATGTAAGATTCCATTTTGTTTTTCAAAATAATAAAATAACGAATCTTACATCACTGGAATCGTTTATTTAATTCACTATTATTAAATTATACCTTTTTGGGCAAAGAAATATTTACAGACAGAACTGGATACAGACTGAATGTTATCTCGACATTTTTTGTATATGATGCAACACTAATTAAAAATAAAACATTCCATACGTAGTTCGATTCTTTTATTATATTTTACACTATTCATTCTTTGTAAAACAAATAAAAAACTGCTCATCCTAATACGTTTTTTACCTTCCAGACGCAAATGAAATATGATCACTGCCAAACCACTTGGCCGCGCGATTTCTAATATAAAATATCGACCTGGAAAATATTACGTAAGAATAGGTTTGAACCCCCCCCCTAAAGTAAGGGTATGTAGAGCTATTCTCCAACACCCCTCCCCCTCGGTACCCTTATGTAATTAATGAATGGGGCCTTAACAGTCCTGAATCGCACCTGAATGCTCAATTTTCGCCCACTCCTCTAAGTCCCTCGTTGTTGACAAGACAAACATGCAAAGTTTTCAAGCGTGCCACTCTTGATTTGTTACTCAGTTTGCTAACGTCATTTATTGTCCATAAAGTAACAACTATTAACAGCCAGTATTTTTCTGCTGAATAGATAAAATAAAGTGAGAAAACAGTAAATTGCTCGAACCATCCAAGAAAGTTTAAGGCCAAAAACCTGCTTCAACAAAAGAAGGATTTCTTAACAAAAAAGAATGGTGGACTTCTGTTATTTTTAACAATCAGATAGACAAATGATTTTCTGCTCAGTTATGGCGATAATAATGCCAAACGTTCAACCATATTGCAAGGTTACAGAGAGCTTTTGGTGTACTACAAGCACTGCGTTGTATTGTATCATAAAGGTTGTATTAAACGTTCGATATCTATATTGTTAAAAACCGTGCGCGTCTGTCTATATGTGAGCCTTAAACCCAGTCTCCTCCGGACTAAATGTCTGCCAGGTCAATACTGGTACTGTTGGATACAAAACATCCAGGGAAAGTCATTCCGTCTTGTCTCACCCCAAAAAACTTAAGGAGCCGGACATTCAGGATGTCTTGAGGGCATCAAAGAATGAAAATCAACCATTATCACTCGCCGCAGCTGGCGAACGTGGGTTGGTGAGCAAAACGAGCAGGGGACAGAGCTCAAGGTCAATACGGTACAGGACATCCAGAGAAAGCCATTTCGCTCTGTCTCATCCCTATAAACCTTAAGGGGCCGCAGATATGGATTGATGAATAATCTACAGCAGATCAGGGGAAAACATTAAAATCATCAATTGTCACCTGCAGCAAACGACATTGAGCTACCACAGGTGGGAACGGGTTTTAACGAGCGAAACGAGCAGGGGACGGAGCTCTCAGTTATATCATAAAAGGTATTCTATGAGCTCTACATTACATCATCAGTTCACACAAGCTGCAAGAAATACCGCGATGAAAGTATGAATTCGCTGTCCAACAGAGAAGAAAAGGGTAACACAACCATTAGTATAATCTCAGGTTTTGATCTCAGCGAACGGAGGATTTTAGATCTGTAATCCTCTCTTGCAGAGGTGAGTCGGTGGGTGGCGTGTCCCCTAGGAAGCCCCCTATTGCGGTGGGACTAGATCCTTTGTGATCCTCGATGAGTAAAGACCCTTACTTAAGGGTACAAGTTCTTTCGTGACCTTAAAATAAATTTCGAGAGTGGTTGGAAAACTTCGTTTTCTTCATAAATTTTGCATGCAAGGTCCAAATTTTGGCTGCCTTTCAGCTGAAGGATGAAGATTCCGGAAGAGAAATCAAATCGTGGAGTAAAAACTGCAGCCAGATAACTACAATTCAGTCACCTGTTTCTAGGAAAACTCAACAAATTAATGTTCTTTCACGATTTTTGGAGAATGTGAAGGCTTGATTTAAATGTTATTAAATTACCATTTTACTACCATTTCTACATGTATTTAATGAGAAGTATTCATATTTTCTTTAAAACAGAAATTTTCCACGGAAGGGAAAGTCTTTTTCCAAATTTGTTGCCCGGTTTATTTGTAGTATTCCCCTCCACGAAATAATAAACGAGCACGATAATTCACATAACATACCGGGAAGATCCAATTAACATTAAAAATAAGTAGAAGTAAATGTTCAGTAAAATTATCAATTAGAGTGATGGTGCTCAATTTTTGCCCATTATCCATGTGAACCCTTAAAAAAAAGGAAGAAATTTATTAAATTAAGCAAAATATTAATTGCACTTCCAGAGTTCTGTCAGTTTCCAGAATAAGTTTATCCCCTCCCTTTTTTAAATACATCAATACCAGAAGCAACGTAGTCAACGTACTGGTGGTTACTATGCTTACTTTTTTAATCGCACGTGAGATAGAAAAAATACATTGAAAATCAGCTAAATAAGACAGAAGCGGATACAAGAGCAAGAGCCGGTAATCAGCTCCTGAGCACTGATGGTGCTGTGTATCAGCAGTTGCTGAGCACAGGAAAGCAAGTGCTGATATTGTTTCGATCGCACATGAGAGCACGGTGAGTTTGGCTATTTTATCCAAACCTTTGAATTTCAGGCCGGAATATTTTTATTCTTACCGTGTTTTAAATATATATCTTCTTTACTAATAATAAAGCTAAAAGTCTCTCTGTCTGGATGTCCGGAGGATGTCTGGGATGTCTGGATCTCTGTGACGCGCATAGCGCCTAGACCGTTCGGCCGATTTTCATGAAATTTGGCACAAAGTTAGTTTGTAACATGGGGTGTGCACCTCGAAGCGATTTTTCGAAAATTCGATGTGGTTCTTTTTCTATTCCAATTTTAAGAACAAAACTTAAGATGGACGAGTAAATTACGAAATTATCATAACGTGGAACCGTAACATGGGTTCAAGCCAATTGGCGAGAAAATTCACCATACATTATTTGTAAATATTCAGGCGAACCAAAAGACCTTTTAATTTTTCTATCACGGGCAAAGCCGTGCGTGTACCATTAGTTGTTTATAAACTTGTATTGCGTTTAGTAAAATCAGTGTTTTGAGGGGAGGGTTAATCCGCTTTCAAATATTGTTGCAAAGAGTGAAAGACATAGAAGAAGAAGAAGAAGAGGACAAACAAGTGGCATTCTGCAAAAATGGGGTTGTTTCCTTTAGTCAAAAGTACTACTTTTAGTCACCGGAATTGATAGAATGAGTAAAAAAAAAATAACATGGACCCAGAAAATACTTTCATTTTCCCAACAGTTATTTTTTAAAATGTCCGATTTCGAAAACAGGGCGTGGTCTTGATGACGTCACAAATGATGCAATTTGGCACATCTTTCTACAGCGTTTCCACGTTATGATAATCAAGCAGCGAATTAAATATTGCGCTCTACGCTTGTTATCAGCCCTATCGTTGCCAATACACGTGAGTAAAGATGCGGATTAAATATTTTGCTCCGTGAATGGCAATACAGGGCATTTCATCATTTGTGATGTCACACGACAGAAACGTAAACAATGAAAGCGCACCGATTTAAGTAATTTTTTTTTAATATTAAACTTGAACAAATTATTTAAAAAATGGTCAGATCCTATATTTTTAAGCATGCTCTTTCAGAAAAAAATACTTTTAAAATTTTTGGAAACGACCCCATTGTGCTTCACTATTTTCAAAGTTACCTACATTATTAGCAGCGAGTATGACAGTTAAGAAGAGAAGAATACATAAGGAACTGGCACTGCCTACAAAAAAAAAAGGGGGGGGGGGGATTAAATGGGTTTACCAGCAGAGAGCATTGGTGGAGAGCTGGAAGAGAAATAATAAACAATACGAAACCTGCATTTAATTAATTGATTGGTTTGAATCAACATAATTCGAGAGTAACTGAAAGCATCCGATGGGGCGGAGGGGCCAATCCAGTCCCTCCGTTATTCGGAAGAGGGAAAAGTTTGTTTCTTTGGGTCGGCGGGGGGGGGGGGGGGGGGGGGGGGGGGGGCTCCTTGCCACGAGAGAAGGCTGAACACGTTGTAATGGATTAATTTCATTCTAGTGTAGTGAATAAGAAGTTTCATATTCTTTTACTCGTTGAAACCAAACTTGTGAAAACGGAAACTCATTTTATTAACTTGTAAGGTGGGTCGCATCTTTACATTTGATTTTAAAAATTTATTTTGTGAATCTCCATTCAAACAATTCACGGGCCGACACTCATATCAGTTTGCAATGTAGCTCACAGAGGCTGGAGGCAAAACAGAAAGGTTTATACGAGAGAGAAAACAGCGATCCTGCGGATAAAACTGGTCCAAGGATGGCTTAGTCGGCAGTGATGCAGGCGAAACATTCGAATGGACATTTCGACGGAAAAAAGAACACGTGGAGGAATTCTTCTCCCCGGGCCGTTTTCGACGCTCTGCGAAACAGAGGAAAAAAAAACCGTTTGTGCAAATGAGTTGATCCGATAAGATTTCTAAATTTAAATCGGCGGAAATTTATGCTTGCGGAATGGCGAGCTGACACTTTAACAGGCACGTTTCAGCAGGCATTATCGTGTGGTTAGTCCTCTGGGCGGAATACGTATTGTCTCATTAATGCTGGCTATTCTAATTTTGGAAACGGTTATCAAAGATTTAAAATTTAAATTTCGCACAAAAGTTATTTTTGGGAAACCTTGTCACACTAGTTTTCTAGATGCGGAGATGATACCTTATCATTGAAAATACTTTACTATTAATCTGTTTAACATGTGTTGGCCTTATGCAGAGAAAGGTTCTTGGTATGGCTACGTTTGAAAGAAGTGGTTGTTCCGCATTTCAATTAGTTCGTATACATTGAAAAATCCCTGTCACGATGCGTTTGAATACAAGTTATCTCATTGGAAGCCAGTTTTTCAAAAATATTGAATGGACTCGAAAATTAATGGCTAGAGTCGCGTGAAAACTTTTCCTTTTAAGGTGGAGGAGACTAACAGGAAAATATAGACTCTTTAAAGTAAGCTACAAAGTGTGGATTTTGTTAAATTGCGTTTCAGGAGGTTTTCCTTTCATTGACGCTAATGCAAAGAATATTCAATTTATGCTGTAACAGTATGAATCAAACTGGAAATTGAAATTGCGACACTTTATAATAAGTATGGCGGTGTGCAATGATTTTCCCCCCCTTTTTCTTTTGAAATGCTAGACTGGTTCCTCGGTTCTTTTGTGCCCTTCCATTCTCATTGCTATTTCAAAGAGAAACTCAATTAACAGGTCATTAAGAGAAGAATATCAATATAAGGTTGCAGCTAATGGATGGACTAGAAGAGCAAATTATTTGGCTGTGTTCTTTGAAATCCATGATGGTTTCACGATTCGCATACAAGTGGAAACTAAAATAGAAGCTCATTCAGTAAATACTAGAAAATCGCCCTCCAAGGTATGACGGGTGAAAATTGCTGCTACATTTGAACGAAGACATTGTCTGTTTGGTGATATTTTGATAGTTGAAAAATTTAAACCCTAACTCCAGTGGATGAACCCTAAACTCCATCAGATAGCGTTCATTGTTGACCCCTTTTTCGTTTCTTCAATCTTCTAAAATGACAGTCTTACCAGTAAAACAGTCAAGATACCGGAAATAAAGCATTTCCCTGCAAGTCAAACATTAACAAAAAGTATTATCAAATTATCATGACGTGGAGCGGGTTTCATTGCTGATGACGTCAGGAACGTTACTCGATCATTCGCTATTATATATTTGACGATTACAAAAAAAAAAAAAAGAAAGAAAGAAAAGACATGCCTTGTTTCCACAAAATAGCATTGTAGCTGTTTTTACTTAAGGAAAAAAAGATTGAGATAGGACGATACGAGAAAGCCCCATTCGCCTTCTTTCTAATACAGTATACTCCCGATTATCCGTGCTTATCACCGGGCGGCGTAGCACGGATAATCGAAAAACACGGATAATCCGAAAAATCATTTAAGGAATATGCAGGTAACTATTTAAGGGGAAATTAGAAAAAACTAAATACTCACACAAACCAGGAACTTTTCATCGAAATTTATTGCTTAAAAAAAATCGGTGATACATTTTTGTTTTCTTTGTTTGTTTAAATTGTTGCGTATGTCCGTACGAATTTTTCTTACTGCAACTATTTCTCCGTAATCGTAACTTCTTTCACTCATGTAATCCAATAAATGTTCCACAGATTTTAGAGCAGTAGAATGTGAAATTGCATAATCTTCATGTTCTTCATCTTCGTTTTCGGTATCATCACTTGCGTTCGATTCAGTAACAAGTTCAATGATATTTTCGTCAGTTAGACATTGATATCCTGATTCACATTCGTCGCTTTAAAACCACTCTTCGACATTTTCAGCGTCAACTGATTCGAAACCTTCGATTTCTTTAACTTCCTCAATGATGTTATCAATATTATCGATAACATCATCGAAGCTTTAGAAAAGAGTGATTCCGAAATGATGCACGGATAATCCGCAAACCGGATAATCCGTACACGGATAATCGGGAGTATACTGTACATTAATTAATGCAAGTTTGAACAGACCACTTCTTGGCAGGAGAAAAGTGTAGCTCTCCCTATTCCCCTTCAGTGACAAAGATAACTCGTAATTAGAAAATTAGACAGACATCATGTGACTCGATGCTCTCAAGATATTTATTCTTTCTGTATACATGTTCGCTTATCAGTCTATTACAGTTTTATTAATTTTTCCTATTTATAACTTCACAAGAATGCACCAAAAAATCAGAAAGGAAAAAGGATTTTCTAAATGATCCAGCGATCCGCAAACTGGATAATCCGTACACAGATAACCGAGAATTCAGTTCATAACCAGAAGAGTCCAATCAATGGCGGCTCGTACCTTGAAAAAGTGAGGGGGCCAGATCATGGGTGCACGCACCCCCCTCCCCCACCCACGTTGTGTTTTGAAAACAAAAAAAAAGATTTTTTTTTTTTTTTTTGAATATTCCTTTCATATTTAAATTTCCTCAAAATAGTTATTTGTGTTAAATTAATAAAGTTAAATCCTTTTTAAAAAAGGGACAAGCTACAAAATACTTAAACTATTAAGTAAATCACGAAATATATTAATCTCATGTTTATGTCCATGATCGCCGTCAAGGTGGTGCACTTTCACCCCCTGGCTTTCAAAATTAACATTTAAAAATAAGATTGGGAAAAGCTACGAAATACATCACAAAAATTATTAATCTCACGTTTATATCCAGTACGCTTTCCGGCGCTGCAGTACGTCTAACCCTGCAGGACCGGTAAGGGGCTGCAGGGGAGGCTTTTCATAATAAATAAATTTTAAAAAGCAATATTAATCTAATATTTTTAATTGTAATATTGTGTTTAATCTTTTAAGGGGACACTGGACGTTCAAAAAAAAAAAAAAATTGTCAAATTTTTGAATTTTTTATTTTTTGAATTTATTTGAATAT
This sequence comes from Uloborus diversus, assembly GCF_026930045.1. Taxonomy (NCBI): domain Eukaryota; kingdom Metazoa; phylum Arthropoda; class Arachnida; order Araneae; family Uloboridae; genus Uloborus; species Uloborus diversus. The sequence goes on from NC_072732.1 coordinate 217,995,051, forward strand.
GATTACAATTTTGGAGTTTTGTTTTAATTATTATAGTATAGAGAATGACTTAAAATAAGTTTCAGTGTTGTGAAATCAAAATAATTACGCAAGGGACTTTTCAAAGTTTTGTTAATTATCGTTAAGGTTATTTACATTTTTTTAAATAATTGGTCTTCTAATTAAAATTTTTTAATGAATTTTTATAATTAAGCTTGTACTAGTGTTTAAAGTATATGGTTAAAATTTCATGCAAATCCATCAATAATTTAAAAAGTTTGTTTTCAAGGTCCAGTGTCCCCTTAATAACTAATTATTTTGAGTGAGTAAAATTAATTTTATTTTAAGCAAAACCAATTTACAAAAGTGCAAAAATGTTATCAGAGAAATATGTAAAAATTATAAATTAAAACCCTTTAACAAAGATGAAAATGCAACTCAGTAATTGCTTTAAAATAAATAAGGTAAAAATAGATAAACTAAATTTTTAAAAAGGAAAAATAAATAAATTTAGAAACTAGGTAGTAAAAAAAATTTTGAGCGATTCTCATGCGTGTGCACCTTTCTGCATATTATTCCATGGGTCAGATACAGAATTTTTCTGCAGACAAAGGAAAAAAATATCGAACTCTTTATTTTATTCAAATTATTGCTAACTTCTCACATTTTCTTTAAAACTACATGAGCAGTAACTTAAAACAAGTAATAATTTCTGTGTAACAATGGGAAAACATTTTTTGAATTTAAAAAAAATAATATTTTGACAATATATGCACTCATGTACATACAACACAACAGACAGCAGTGGCGCAACTAGAAAATAATTTTTAGGGTAGGGAGGAGCACAATAGGAAAAAAAAAATCTCATCAATTTTATTGATTTGATTTGCTCATCAAATCTCTCAATGTTGAAACTTTTAGTAGTTTTAAAAACGCAATTTTAGACTGTCTTTGGTGATGTTAGGGGAAAAAACAGTACAGAGGACTCCGTGGAAATTTGCTGAAATCGAAGCCTTAAAACGCGGTTTTAGATCATATTTACTCACATTATGCAAAGGGATGGAGCTTCGGGACCACGATCTTTTTTTTTTTTTCATTTTTTTTGAAAAATAAATAGAAATCAATTCCTCCTCCCCCTCCATTTTTTAGAAATTGCAGTTCCAAAAACGCAATTATAGACAAACTTTCAAGATTTTTTCAAAAAGGGGTACTGACGCTCTCCCCTGGAATTTTTTTTCAAAATTAAAGCCTTAAAAAATTAAGCACAAGATTCTATGGTAATATGAGGAGGAGAGACTTATTTCACTTAAAATTTTCGTAAGTCGCTGTTTAAAAAACCTATGTTTTGATGATATTAAAGGAAGGTGGTTTGGGGGCCTTGCCTGAATCTTTTCTGAAAATGAAGGCTTAAAAACGCGATAGTAGGACCATAATTGGTAAAGTTAGGGACAGCAGTCTTTTGAAACTGAAGTTCCAAAAACTCAGTTTTAAGCGATTTCCGAACTCAAATTTAAGCGATGTTGTAAGGTATTCAGAGAATTTCCCTGGATATGTTGCGAAATTGAAAATCTGGAAATAAAAAAGTTGAGATGTTTCGTAATGTTTTTGGCGGGAAGGGGGGGGGGATTTGGAGAGACTTTTATTTTCAGACAAACTTAAAAAGTGAGAGAAAGAAATAATACGGGGCGGAGAGGGGGGTCAACTAGCTGTAACTATTGAAAATTTTAAATTCAAATTTTAATTTCCCTCTTGAAGGAAAAGTTGAGAATATTAGGAGGAATCATTTCATTTCAGGGGGAAAAATGCAACAAAGTAATATGAAAAAAAAAATATATTTCCTGGACCCCCCGCCCCATTTTTCCCTCTCACACATACATTCTTTTTTTTTTTTTTTTAATTTCAAGCACTCACGCGCCAAAAAAAAAAAAAAAAGGAAAATAAATAGTTATAAATTATTTTCCGAAAAAAATGAGGGGGCCCGGGCCCTCTCCGGCTCCTCCCACAAGCCGCCACTGAGTCCAATGAAGACTCAAAATTATCAAACGGTGAATAGGGAGACAATCATAACTAGTATGTTGTGGCCATCACGAAACTTTCTTCTCTATCTTTCTTATAATTCTGATCCCTCCCCATGCTTGACGAGAAAGCAATACTCCCAACAAAAAACAAAATTACACACGCCAAAACTTGACGAATATCCCAATTCCCCATTTATCTCAAAAGCAAAGCAAAGAATGAAAATTGAAAATTATTTTTAAAGCCTTGCATAAAATAATTACAAACATTTATTTGTTAACAAACAGAAGATGGCAACAGTTAAAAATTTTAAATCATTGAGATAATATATCGGATTATTTCCATGCAATTAAAATCACGAGATATACGCAGACGACAGTCTATTATGATTTATCTTTCTTATTGTTGCAATTATAAAGCTTTTTATTCACAAAAAAAAAAAAAAAAATAATTAATTTGAATTTTGACATCTTGAATTCAAATTATGTTTTTCGCAATCACGAGTGTGTGTATGTGTGTACGGGTTATGTGTATGTGTGTATATGAATGTGTGTGTGGGGGGGTATGTGTATGTGTGTGTAGGCATATGTGTTTGTGTCTGTGTGCATGCATGAATGTGTGGGTAGTTGTGTATGTGTGTGTGTGTGTGGGTGTCTGTATGTATGCGTGTGTGTAAGTGTTTGTATGTGTGTATGTGTGTGTATGTGTGTTTGTGTGTGTGTGTGTATGTGCGCGTGTGTGTGTGTGTAGTTGTGTATGTATGCGCGTGTGTGTAGGACATGGATGCAACCTGGAGACGGCATTCGCTATAGGAGCAGCATCGTGAGGAGCCAGCCGGTCCACGGTGATGGTGTGGAGGGTGGCGGTGTGAAAAATCAGCGTAACGCCAAAAACAGTCAAATGAGAACAATAAGCAATCGTGATTGCTGAAAAAAAAAAAAAAAAAATCAGCCACCCATGGAGCGATTAACGCTAAAATTGAACCAACGCCTATTTACAAATGGATTTATATTTATTCCAAATTTCATCCAAAACGTAGCATTACTTCTTGAGATATGGAACTCACAATGAAAAAAAAAAGAACGTTCGATTGCGCCACCCCCTTTTCAGCTATTGACACCGAAATAGAATCAGCTCTTATACCCTCTAGGGGCTACTTGTCGATTAATTTTTGTTTGATTCCGTTCTTTATTTCTTGAGATACAGCAGTCACAATTGACAACAAAAAAATGTTCTGTAGCTCAACAGTTTAAGCTATTGACACCAAAATTGAATCAGCATCTGTACCTGTTAGGGGCAACATATGGATCAAATTTTGTTTGATTCCGCCAGTTACTTGCTGTTGAATAGTAGGCAATTATAACTCAAAAAACGTTCCATTGCTCCACCACCTTGGAGGAATTCGCGCCAAAAAATAATGGGCACAAGTTCACATAGCGGCACATATGTGTACTAAATTTCGTTCGATTTCACGCGGTAGTTTTTGCTGTACAGCGGCCACAAAAAACTGGTCACACACAGACGTGACACACACACACACAGACAGACATTTTCCAAAAATGGTCGAAATGGACTCAGCACACCTCAAAACGTTCGAATCCGTCAAAATTCGAAATTTGCACGAATCCAATACTTTCTTCTATATATTAGATATAGAAGAAAGTAAAAATGATAGCACCGAATCTTCCGGAAACAGAATCAGTAAACAATAATTACGGTAATAATCCACACATCAATCATCAGCAAGTCGTAAAACCCACAAACCAGCGACAAGAGAGCTCCTATTGTTCAGCCAAAGTATCAATATTAAATGTCAACCGACACAACAAAACCTGTTCATTCACTATACAACATCCCACACTTAAAAGTGTAACTGATATCAGTGACTGGGGAATGCGACGGAACTACTCCATTTCTCAAAAACCAACCGAATGTTTTTTCTAGGATTAACATAGGTTTAACTCTATCAGTCACTGCCGTGAAGTACAATAACGGCTTAATATATATATTTGTTCGGTATGGGAGGGGAGGGGATCTCTGCTGTAGCCATTTCCGACTATCCGAAGCTTCCTGGAGTGTTTGTCGTAAAAAGCCCTCGAACGATTCCCCGCCTAAGAGGAATTCGGAAAGCCCTTTGAATGGACATTAAAAAGAACTCGTTTTTCCCTAAAACCGTCATTAAAAGAATCTTTTAAAATATGAGGTTATTATCCATTCTTGAAAAGTGGAGAGCGAAAGAACATTTTTTATGGCTCCGGAGGAGTTTTATTGGATCTTTGTATAAGAGCGAGCAGCCCAGTTTTGTCGTGCAAAGTACTCCAAAGAATAAAATTTCCGATGGGGAGGATAAAAAATGATCGTCTCGCGGCGAATAAAAATATTTTACGAGAGCAATCCAGATTTATAAGTTGAAAAGAGCGGCTTTTAACATAAAGAACGAGATTACGGCCGAACGAGAAGTCGTCTGTCAAGGTGCCGCCCCCGCATTCCACGCTTTTGTCCTTCCGCCACTGGGCCTGCCCCGCGAACATCTTCGCCTGCCCCCGAGGAGTCATTGCTGCATGCCTTCTTTTTACCTCAATAAATAAGAAAACCTACGTTATTAAACCACAATTTGGAAAAATACGGCTGACATGAGTCTCGGATTCGCAAGGAATATTTATCAAGTTACAATATTCGAGTTGTAAGAAACCCAATGGGGGTGGTTTCCTTCAGTCAAAAGTACTACTTTTAGTCATTGAAATGGATAGAATGAGCAATAAAAATAACATGGACCCAGAAAATACTTTGATTTTCCCAACAGTTTTTTTTTTTTAATTAATTTTTTAAAATGTCAGATTTTTCAAACAAGGCGTGGTCTTGGTGACGTCACAAATGATGCAATTTGGCGCATTTTTTACCACCTTTCCACGTTATGATAATCAAGAAGCAAATTAAATATTGCGCTCTACGCTTGCTATCAACCATATCGTTGCCAATACACGTGAGTAAAGACGCGAATTAAATATTTTGTTCTGTGAATGGCATTTCATCATTTGTGATGTCACACGACAGAAGTGTAAACAATGAAAGCGCTCCGATTTAAGTAATTTTTTAAAAATATTAAACTAAAATAAATTATTTAAAAAATGGTCAGATCCTATGTTTTTAAGCATGCTCTTTCAGAAAAAAATACTTTTAAAATTTTGGAAACGACCCCATTGAAGCCCAAAAAACGCAACGTATTTCAGCATTTTTTTATTTTTCTCATTTACTACTAATTCATAAAGCTCACCGCGTTCTACTTCCTCATTTCCTCCCAAAATGATATTTTATAGAGTTGTATCCTAATGATTACTCAAGTAGTTGTAAGGACTCTTACAGTGACTACATACATAAATTTTGCGCAAGCAACCGAGTCCTAATGATTATTGGAGCCGCAAAGCAATCACTTTAAAAAAGATCGCTACTATTCTATGATTGTGTTTATAAAACAAACGCAACGACCCTATACTTATTACCAGATTTTTTTTTAAAGCACCCGTTTACATTACAATCTGCAGTTGAGCAATATCCCTTCTGAACTGTCCCGCTTTGCGCCTGCTAAGGAGTTGGTTCAAAATTTTATTCCCTTTTAAGAGAATTTTCTTTTCGCGATTTTTATATTAATAGCCACCAAAATTTTATATTAATAGTGCGATTGTCATCTCATTTTATTATTAACTAGTGGTAACCGCACGGTTTTGACCGTAGTAGAAAACTTAAAAGGTCATTTGGTTCGCCTGTATATTTATAAATAACTAGAGGACCCGACAGACGTTGTTCTGTTCAAACTTTGTAAATTGAAAAGTTGAAAAATTTCAATAAACCATCAAGTGTTTGAATCGTTTTGTTGAAAAAAATAAGTAAAAAGAAAATGCTTTAAGCTACTTGGTGTCAGAATGCGCATAATTATTACAACTTGATTTATCTAATGACCACTGAGCAGTTGTTTTTATTAACTATTTTTTATCCCGTACTTGATGGTTTGTTCCTTCAGCCATACTCAAAGGATAAAAAGCGTTCTCAGATATTAAGCGTAAAAAACTAACTATTGTGCGTTCATGAGGAGAAGAGACTTCGGAACGCCTTCCCGAAAGCAAAGCTAAGTTTAGCGCGGGGGTGATCGCTACCGCTTTCGATTGAGACAACCCTAAATTTGGCGGGCATTTAAATTTGTAAAAATGTCTTTGTGTTCTTTCCTTTCGTTTCTAGCTTCGCGTAATTGTCCCCTACGGGGAATCTATACTTTTTAAACTGAAAATTTCAGAACAAAAATATTGTATTTACAAAAAAAAGTAAGGTATTTTGTTTTCCGAATGAAACATTTCTATTAAGGATAGGTTTCTGAATTTTGAACGATATCCTTTTAAACACTAACGTTCTATATTCGAAATTGCAAGTGCGCTGATGAAAAAAAAAGGGGGGGGGGGCAGAAAAACTTCATTGCCACACAGACTGTGGCATTGAAATGCTTAAGGGTTGCGTTCGTTTTGAAGACTGAATATCTCTCTCCATTTCCCTCTCCCTTTTCTTGAGGGGGGGGGGGTGACTCAGTAGCTCTTACGGGTTGGGTCTTTTTGATGCATCTGTATGGATTGTACAAAATTTCAGATCACATAGAGCGGATATAGTCAGTAGATCTACAGTAGCAGTTATTTTTGAAAAATGATGAAAACATTATTCGAAAAAAAGTTGCCCCCCCCCCAAAAAAAAAAAAAAAAACTTGGTTGAACCAAAGGTGGGGACTGGGCAATTGTTCCAGAAAGGATTTACATGTGAGAAATAAAAGTAAATGAGAAAACAATAAAAAATCAATCTGAAATATTTAAAGCAATTGACTATTAAAATCAAGGCTATTTCTCTAAGTATTGCATGAATATTAATGTTTAGAAATATGTAATATTTTGCGATGCGTTATAAAAAGTGTCTTTGGTTTGAATCCTGTGTTAAAATTATAGGTTCATCGGTTGGGCCGGCTTAAGAGATGACGACTACCGCCAGGACGAGTATTTTCAAGGCGGGGGGGGGGGGAGATAACCAACTTCGTTTCTGGGGGGGGGGGGCAGAAACGAAGTTAGTTATAACACTTCAGTACACAGTAGCCTAACGTAAACACGGATTGTCCATAAAGGACGTTACACTTCACCTTAGCCTCTCCCCTCGTCACATCTCACGCAATGTTCGATGAACATATTGCTATAACGAACGCTTTTATTTGGACCAAAATATGTGAAGTCATATTTCTTATAATCCCCTCCTTCCCTCTTGAGACTAACTGTCCGAAGTTCATGAACCCCGAACCCTCTCTCCCTACCCCTTTCAAGCGTGACATCATTTGTGAACGACGCCTTAGGTTTGCTCTAAGTCACCAAAATCGCAGTAACAATTGTTTTAAGGGAAAAGATCGGCTCCCCCCCCCTCCTTCCTGGATAGCTCTAGTCACAATTTGTTTATGATCATGTATGTTTTTAATAAAGAATCATATCGCACTCCGGCAAGGAAAGTGACACAATTCAAAATCTGGGAAAACCGTACCGGCTATTGATTTAAAATCTAAATTTAGTGCTTTTTCTCGACACAAAAACCGCAAAGTTAGCTCACCTAAATGGTGCGGGGGGGGGGGGCGTAGAAACGATTTCATCAATAATGACACATTATTAAAATTTCATAATTTAGAAGAATATTTTTCGAGCTTAAAGTATGCATTATATGTATCTATACTTCAAAAACTAATTAATAAACATCACATAATAAGTTGACTACGCATATTGTAATGTTTGAGACTAAATCACTTAAAACTACTATTGCGTCAAACCTTAATTTTCTCCATTGCTGTTTTTTTTTCTTGTGGTTGAGTTAGTTTCCTTGCCAGTGTGGGATATGTTGAACAACTGAATAGGTTGACTATAGCAACGTTTCTTGATAAAAATAACGCACTTTACATTCAGAGCCAAGGACGGATCCAGAAACTATTCAAGGAGGGGGCGATTGATTTCCCACCCATACCCTTTTATAAATTCGCAAACCTCCACCCCCCCCCCCTTTCCAAACACCATGAAAGATCGTCTCATTTCAGTTATTTTGGGAAGGGGAGGGACTTCCTTTTCTACAAAATTGCGGAGGAGTGTACCAAACCCCATCCCTTACCTTAACGCCATCAAAGGTGTCCCATTAAAGTTCCTCTTTTTTTTTTGGGGGGGGGGGGGGGACTTCAATTTTCCAAACTTTCCTGAGAAGAGCCCTTGAACCCTATAACCCTATTTAATATCATCTAAAATCTTCTAAAATTGAGTTTTTGGAACTTTGAAATACTTCCTATACAAAGTTCAGATCTCTATCAGTAATGTGTTAAGAATAAGATATGTGCTACACTTTCATTCTCCAGACAGCAAGAGCTTCGTCAAACTATTGAAGATAGGCTAAAACAATTTTCAACTTCAGTATCAAAGACATGCCGTGGAAGAGTTCTGCATCTCGACTCAAGGAAGGGGCGGTCGCCCCATCGCCCCTCCCTTATTCGGATCTGTATTAGAATACGGGCAACAAACTTTTGCCTATTTTATGATCCCCACACGTAACGCTGTTCTGTAAAAGTACTGGAAGAACTGAATTACTTTTAGAGTAATCGAAAAAACTTGAATAAAAAAAGCATGTATATTTTTTCGTATTTACAAAAATAAATAGGTTAAAACAGTAACATAAAACGTTGTTTCAGGCACTTATTCAATTATTCTGTAGATAACCATATTGGCATGTGAAAAGCTTTAATTTTTGTTTTGTTCCTTTTTTCATTTCTGAAGAATAAAAGCCATATTGGAAAAAAAAAAAATAGTACTAAAGTATTGAAATGTGTCACACAGAGTGCAACTTACCTACTGAGGCTTCCAAAATTGTTCGTTGGCTTTAAATGTGTATGGTTAAAAATGAAGTGCCTAGAAATCGAAATAGTAGTTCAATACTTTTTCATAAGTAGTTCAATACTTTTTCATGCTGTCTCTACATGATTACATCAATTCAACATTTTTTTAAACAAAATATTGACTGTTTGAAATGGGCCAAAAATGAGGTGACAGAGAAATATTTTCAGAAAAATTCGAAATTAAAGTTATCGTCTGCCGTTTTTCTTTCTTTCTTTTTTTTTTGTTATTTTTTCAATGCGGTGATAGTTAAAAAATCTTTTGGCATTAATTTTTGCTTGTTCACTTTACAAATCTACGTATTATTTTTAAAATGACTCGTATTCGCAAAGTAACAACAAACAAAATTCGAAACCGCATTAATTCTTCATTATATTCGAAGTAAAACAGTTCGAAATATTGCAAAAGTAGTTCATTTATCCCTAAGCACTGTGTAATATTTAATAAACGCTTTAAAGAAGAAAATCGGATCGAAAATAAGGTGAGAAATGGTTGACCAGCAAAGTTAACAATATGCGATTAGAGATTTATAATTAGAATACCTATGAAAACCCACGTTTGAGAGCTGTGAAAGTTTCAGCAGAATAGAAGGAAAAATTTTCCTTCCAATTTCACCTGCAACTGTTCACCGTGTTTTCAGAAAATGTTTACTTAGCGTGAAAGACAGAAAGTTTAGGATTTCCTTCGCAAAATCAATGATAAATTAACCCAAAACGTATAGAACACTGCAAATCTTAAAATACTTTTAAGTCGAACAAATGTCTTAGTAACACACCTTTTTTTCGGGAAAGAAGGTGGGAGGTAATTTCTTAGAAAATTATAGAACACTTGTCTTCTTACAGCGCGATAACGATGGCCAATTGCAACCTTTCTCAGTGTTGGTCTGAAGCCTCATCCCCAAAAGACGCATTTAGAATCTTCCGATACCACGTGTTGGGGGCGTGGCCAAGTCTCAACTAGTGAAAAACGGACAATACCCATCTAGAACAAACGGGAAATCCCGCTGCAACATCCCCCATATGAAAAAGAATAAAACAATCGAAAGGATATCGTTTAGAAAAAAGATAAAAGTAAAAACAGTGCCCTGAATAAGTGAAAATCACTCTGTCTTCCACCCCCCCTCCCGATGTAAAATAAACACATTCTTTAACTAAAATGACTAAAAACTCTTTAAAAACGAAAAACAATTCTTTGCAGTTTGAAATATGTCGCCAAATAAACAAAAAATACAATAAATTACATTAACAGTAGCTTTAAAATATAAACAAATGATCACGCAACTCTATTTTTTATAGCCAAAGTCGCCAAGCCACCACGTTATTGTAATCCAGCCGATCTGTGAGCGAAGCTTACTCCGACCGATTAGTGGTCCGATCTTTTGAACGAAAACTGTTAAAACTTCATACATTGCCTAATTTGTTCTTTCCGCCAAAGATAAAGATCTTCCACTGCACTGATCTTTTGTGTACAGAACTACCCTATTGCAATTTATCTGGACAAAAATAAAATTTGTTTCATCTTTAAATTCCATCATCTTTTCCTTTAATGATGCACTGATTAGTTTGATAATCCCTAAAGTGTTCTTACCATTGGTGCCGAAACTCAGATGGATTTGAGCCGAGAAATAAATTTTGCTAGGTACGGTACTTTCTGACCTTTTGGTTGGAAAAACCTAAAGCACCGATCCGGCCACATGATTCAACTACGACGAAAGAAGACACGTTTACCCGATTTCTTCCAGTACTTTAGTTTAAAATATATCACGGGATCTAAAATCGTTGCTTTCAAAAAGAGTGAGAAATGAAGACTTCACTCTCTCTCTTTCTCTCTACGTTTTATCTATTCTTAATTGACATATATCACAGCAGGAAATTTCATTACAAAACGCAGAGCTGGCTTTCTTATAGTCCTTTGGCAACGGGTTAAATATTTATTTCATTTCTCGCTCAACAATAGGTAAAATAAATATTAATCATTTGGGATACATAACCATCCAAAGTTTAAATTAATTAATTAACTAACAAAAACGTTTCCGATTCGATCCATCGCGCTTCGAAACCATGCTTGCCACAACTTAATTACACACAAAAAATTTGATCAAAATCGGTCCAGCCGTTTAAAAGCCTTATGGTGACAAACGTCCGCACAGAAGATTTTTATATATTACTAGTGGTACCCGCACGGCTTTGCCCGTAATAGAAAATTAAAAAGGTTTTTTGGTTCGCCTGTATATTTACATATAATGTATGGTGAATTTTCTCGCCAATTGGCTTGGTTACGGTTTCACGTAATGATAATTTCGTTTTTTTCTCGTACATCTAATGAGAATTTTCTTCTTAAAATTGGAATAGAAAAAGAACCACATCGAATTTTTGAAAAATCGCTTCGAGGAGCACACCCCCATGCTACAAATTAACTTTGTGCCAAATTTCATGAAAATCGGCCGAGCGGTCTTGGCGCTATGCGCGTCACAGAGATCCAGACATCCAGACATCCTACAGACATCCTCCGGACAGAGAGACTTTCAGCTTTATTATTAGTAACTAGTGGTACCCGCACGGCTTTGCCCGTAATAGAAAATTAAAAAGGTTTTTTTGGTTCGCCTGTATATTTACATATAATGTATGGTGAATTTTCTCATAATTGGCTTGGTTACGGTTTCACGTAATGATAATTTCGTTTTTTTCTTGTCCATCTAATGAGAATTTTGTTCTTAAAATTGGAATAGAAAAAGAACCACATCGAATTTTTGAAAAATCGCTTCGAGGAACACACCCCCATGCTACAAATTAACTTTGTGCCAAATTTCATGAAAATCGGCCGAGCGGTCTAGGCGCTATGCGCGTCACAGAGATCCAGACATCCAGACATCCTCCGGGCAGAGAGACTTTCAGCTTTATTATTAGTAACTAGTGGTACCCGCACGGCTTTGCCCGTAATAGAAAATTAAAAAGGTTTTTTGGTTCGCCTGTATATTTACATATAATGTATGGTGAATTTTCTCGCCAATTGGCTTGGTTACGGTTTCACGTAATGATAATTTCGTTTTTTTCTCGTCCATCTAATGAGAATTTTGTTCTTAAAATTGGAATAGAAAAAGAACCACATCGAATTTTCGAAAAATCGCTTCGAGGTGCACACCCCCATGCTACAAACTAACTGTGCCAAATTTCATGAAAATCGGCCGAACGGTCTAGGCGCTATGCGCGTTACAGAGATCCTGACAGACTTTCAGCTTTATTATTAGTAAATAAAGAAGAAGATGGGTGATGAATTTCTCGCCAATTTGCTGTGCTCATTTTGCTCGCCAATGGTCGCATATGGTAGTTTGCTCGTCCACGTTATGGTAATTTACTCGGTATAATGTTCTTAAAATTGAAATAGAAAAAGAACAAAGAAATTTCGAAAAATTACTTCAAGGTGCTCATCCCTATGCTACGAAATAATTTTGTGCCAAATTTCATGAAAATCGACCGAACGGTCTAGGCGCTGTGCACGTAACAGACATCCAGACAGAGATCCAGAGACACAGATTTGCAGTTTTTTATTGTTAGTAAGAAGACTATTCTTCAGTCTATTTTCTCCGTCATAATTCCTGCGTTTTGCTTCCGGTTTTAAATTGTTGCCAAAAACAAGGAAAAATAATAGTAAGTAATTACTTCCGCTTTACATTGTTGTCAAAAACAATGAAAAATAATAGTAATTATAAAGCTAATTTTGTAAACGATTTCGCGGCTGAACCGAAGTTATGTAGATTTTGGTCATTCTACTTGCTAGCGATGGGGCGCAAGCGTATTTGTGTCGCGTCGTTTTGATACTAATAAGTAGATTAAGATAAGCCCTCTACCAGTATATAAATATGATAACATAAAATAGTAAAAATACTTTAATATAGATATTTTTAGATATATTTTATAAATGTTCTCGCTACTTAAATATTTTCTGTGCGCGTTTGCTCGCGTGGCTGCTTTTGGAAGAAGAAAAACAACAAAAATAGATAGTAACTCAAATATTGTAAAACATACTTGTAATATAGTTTTACTCAAATGAAAAATTTAAAAGTTTTTGTTGAAAAAGCTTAAAATGATTAAAAGCTTTTTGTTTTACTATAATTGTTCAAAATTACTTTTTAATTCGAGCATACAAACTTGCAATATTTAGAGCAGATAATCGTAAAAACTTTACTCTCTTTATTCGCAATGCATTTATATTAAAACAAAAGTCAATACCGTTTTTTCTTTAAAAATAAGAATAGATAACAAGTAAATATGTTTTAAATTTCAAAAATTTTCGACTAAAATAAATTTCGAAACGAAGAAACGTTAAAATAAAATGCAAAAAATGATTTTTAAATCGAAAGACTATTTTTATAAATTTGGTTTTCGCAGTAAAATGTATGAAATAAAATAAGCATATGATTTCTTGATTAAAACACTACAAAATTGCAGTTGATCTTAATATATTTATATTTAGGGTAATTCTAAAAGCAGCCAATAAAATTTAAATAAAAATTTGAGAAAAAAAACTGGCGGTATACAGCTTTTTACCGAATAACTTTTACCATATCGCCTCTATTTCTTACTCACTCAACTCTTAATTTAAATTTTATTGGCCGTTCGTTTTATTTAATTTCCTTTCGCGAAGTAAAGGAAGAATCGTGATCACAAAAAATTTTTCACTCAGATTTCGGACTTTTTTTTCCCCTTCACCCCTGAATGAATGTTAAGGTTTTTTTTTTTTTTTTTTTTTTTCCCCCCAACCGCAGACAAAAAAAGAACCACCGAATATATGGAAAGTCGAAATGTCCATTTGTCTATCCCCATGTTTATAAGAACGGATTTTCTCTGTATGTCTGTATGTATGAACGTATGTATGAATGAACTCACATAACTCAAAAAACGGGGTGCAGTATAAAATTTAAATTTCGTGTGTGGGGTCTGTATACGGTCTAGTTGTGCATCTCCTCTTTTGGTTGCAATTGGATGTTGCAAAAGGAGCCTTAACATGCTTTTTGCAGCAATTCAATGGACATTTCAAAGCAAATTGAAGAAATATCATAAACTGGTGACCATTTGGCGATATATCGCCAAGCGTTGGGTTGCTAAGTCTTTGTCACTAACTTGGCGATGCATCGAAAAGTTGGCGTCAAAAATGAAATGTCAAATCCAGTGCCTGTGTGGAGACATTGATAATATTTAGCAAGATTCCTGAAAATCAACGTTAAAATTGTCGAAAGGGAGAGCCGGGCCCGTTGATCTACTTTTCTATTTTTCATTTTTTATCGTATCGAAATATTAAATGAACAGCTGGATTTTCAGCTTTTTACTTCCTTTTACAAAAAAGGAAGTATTGTATTCGCGAAAAAAATTTCACTCAAAAATCGACCTTAATTTCCATTTTGCTCACCCCCGAATGAATGTTGAGTTTTTTTTTTTTTGACTCGGCCACACGTGGATAAGCGCCTAAGAAAAGAGACATGCGAAATATCCATTTTGACGATTCCCGAGTTAACTACAACGAGTTTTCTCGTGACGTCTGTATGTACGCCGCATAACTTAAGAACGGTATGTCATAGAAAGTTGAAATTTGGTACGTAGACTCCTAGTGGGGTCTGGTTGTGCATGTGCACCTCCCCTTTTGTTTGCATTCGGATGTTTCTAAATGGGTCTTTTGCTCCTTTTTGGGAGAAATCATGTTAATTTCGATGTAAACTCAAGTGGTGTTATAATTTGGCGGACACTTGGCGATATATCGTCAGTCTTTTGATCGCCAAGTTTTGTCGCCAACTTGGCGACAAATTGCGTTTTTTTTTTTTTTTTTTAATCTGATTTTAATTTGGCCACTACTGTTGGTGATACTTAGAGAGTAAACTATTGAATCACATTAAAATTGCCAGTAATGGGGAAATGACATTAAATTGGAGAAAAAGGATGTCATGTGATGCACACAGCAGCTGTTTTTTTTTTTCACATTTTTGAGTTTCATTAAATATTTCTCATTATCACAGTTGTTTTTTTTTTTTTTTTTTGAAAATGTTCAATTCATAACTTTTTTTTAAAATTACTTTCTCAACGGAACTTTGTGAAGTGGACCGACGTGCTCCGAGCCCGGGGGTACTATACCGCAACCTCGACTCACACAGAGCCTTCTGCAAATACGGTAGGTTGATAGGTTGAACCCCGTATTACTTCTAATTTTCGTGCATAAATAGACGCACCCGTCCTTTTGAAATATTAAAAAACACAGATTATTTAATAGCAGGGTTGGCCGGATTGAACCTAATTGGGTTGGACCCAATGTTTTTTTTTTTTTTTTTTTTTGAAAAAACCCATTTAAAAAAAACCCATTATTTAACCCACTTTTGGGTTTTTTTAAATTTTCGTAGAAGTTTTTAAAAAAATTAATTAATTTAAATGCTTTCACAATTTAAACTTCTTTTCTATTTGTCCTTAACACAGACAATGGACATAAAAAAAAATGAATTTTGAACTTTAATAGTATTTTTTTAACTCTTAACAGCATTAAAAAAATACTTCAAAGATTTTAAATAAATATATTTAACTTTTTTCTTTAACTGGTCAATAAGTAACTCAAATTATCTTGACTAAGTCATGTCACTTCTAATTTTCTCAACATTTGTAGATTGTACAGAGGAAACTACTCTAAACGCTTTCATGTGAATTATTTTCTGCAAACCAACACGTCACAAATCTCGAATAAACAAGGTATATTTTTTAGAAATTAACAGGTTTTACAAACGGACGTACAGAAAACAGAATAGGATGTACAGTATTTTCATTATCTCACGAAAAAGTTTAATATTTCTTACTCTGTACACAGAAATAGAAAAACAGGCAACATAGAATTCAAAGAAATGTCTTGATTAAGCTGGAATTCAGTAAAAAGGGATTTAAACTACTCGAGGTTCTGCAGTAGTTTTGCATGACAAAATGAAATACAATAAAGTAAAATGCAGAAAAAATTTAGTAATTAAAAATGAACAAACGAACAATAGATTTTAGCACTCGAGAAGTAACTTGGCCCTAACTGTTGGTAATCATGGAAACTAAAAACTTCACCACTCTTGGGTTTCGTCGTCTTTTTTACTTTTCTTCAGAAAACGCTGAATTTTCCTGCTTTTTTTTACCCCAAGACAATTTTTGTGCTTTGCCCATATACTTACGCTACAATATGCTACAAGCACTCCACATTTTCCCTAAAAAAAAGACAAAAGAAACCCACATTTCTTTTTAAAAACCCAAAAAACTCTGGGCCCATGTGTTATTTTTTTAAAAAAAACGGGTTTTTTTGCCAACCCTGTTTAATAGGCGTAAAAGGAAGCAGTGTGGGGTCCACATCAGGAAAAAAAAATGTCGTCGTCGAACATCCCAAACGAGAAAATTTTGTCCTTTCTCTTCGGAAGTCACGTCACGTCGGGGTATGTAGCGAAAAGATATGACATCTCATCCCCATAAATAGTCGAAGAAAAAAACGATATCAGTAAACAGTATCACAAAACAGTAGTAATACACTTAGCCGAAGGTTTTTTAATAGTAAAAAAAAAATCATCAAATACGCTACCGAATCTAGTGCAAGTATAAGCTGCTCGATCAAAAGAAAAATTTATTGACTCGAAAACATTCATTGGACGTGTGGGAACTGGCAATTCATTTTCCAAATGCATATTTGATTAGTTTTGAAGCTTTGACTATAAAAGGAAATATTGATCACGATACCAGTTTGTTTATAAAACATTGTATTATAAACAAGGTTTTGTTGGGGTAAAGTGGTCATAAAATTGTAGGTTTTCACAACTTAGTAAATACAATAAATTTTTTAAACACTTGAACTTTTTTGTTATTTTACATTGCATTATTAAAGAACACGGTACATTGAATGTCGAGAAAAAAAATATTGAATTTAAGTAGTTTTATAACACTTTCATTTCTCTATATGTATTTATGACCACTTTACCTCATGGGGTGGGGAAAGTAGTCATAGCATGGGGTAAAGTGGTCACAGTTAAAAATAGATGCAAAACCGTTACAAATTACCCCAATATTTGTATATTTCGGTTATTTTTATAGCTACAAGTATATGCACGAGTATATGCGGGTATGCGCGAGTATATACGTGTCGTGTAGACACAAGTAAACACGCTCATAGGCTCATATATGAGTCGATAGATGTATATATCAGATACATGCATGCACGTGCCTACTCAAGTATATACGTGTATACTGTATACATGAGTATGTATACGTGATTACCTACAGAAGTGTATACGTGTCACGTGTATATACGAGTATATACGCGTATAAACAAACATCATATGCGTGTATGCACTTGTACTTGGAGTATATACGTACATACCCGAGTACATCCGTGTATAGTAGATGTATATACGCATATGTAAGTGTACATACATACATGTACGAGTATACACGAGTAAATTCGTGGATACATCCAGTGCGTGTTTGTACGTGTCTACTCACGTATATATATATACGGAAGCACGAGTATATACTTATGTTTACTTGTAAACACGATTATATACCTGTATAGACGTATATACGTACATTTACGTGTATACACCAGTACATGTATGATTACAGAATGAATTCAAGCTCTTGTGCAAAAATCTAAGGGGTGGGAGAGGGGAGCAAAGAATCATACGGAACTTATGGTCGATGACGCGTTACATGCACACAAAGCCAGAAACTGAAGGATGAAAAACATGTCACAAATTTGTTACACAAAAATGATTTTGCCCAACATTTTAGTTTTTAAGAAATATTTAGAGCAGTTGTTAAAAGTTACAGCCTGCAGTAGCTCTAACACACACATCGCAACAAAGCGGCTCATGAAAGCGACTGATGAAAGTTTTTCAAAAGTCTCGTTATTGCAAGACAGAGTGCTTTGTGATTGCGACGCAACAGGTCGTAAATTTTATCAATCGTTTTAGAACTTTCTTAAGACCTAAAGTGTTGTGTAAAATTGTCTTTGTGTAATATAGAATTTGTGATTTGTTTTGCATCCATCAGTTTCTGGCTTTGCGTGCATGTAGCGCGTCAGCGTTGTGACCATATGTTTCTTATGATTCATCCTTCTTATCCTCCCCTCTAACACCTTTTAATTCTTTTCTTAAGAGTTTAAACTCACCCTGTATACATGTATATCATATGCTTGTATGTAACTTTCTACTCGAGTACGTACGCCAGAGTATATGGCAGTTGCTCGTATCTATACGAGTATATGCGGGTATAGTCGAATGTATATCTGTGTAGGTAAAAGATACTTGCAGACACCCATATACATGTTTATTGGTGCATTTATATGAATATGTATATATACTTGCCTACACGAGTATATGCGTATGCGTACGTATATACTCGTATATTTGACCTTGTTTACTGTAAAAACAATACATATTAAGTGAAATTAATATTTAATTAATATCTGCCTTATACTTAAAGATTAAGTGACCTTAGAAGAACAATATTCGTTTAAGCCTAATATTATGACCACTTTACCCCATCTTACTTAAATTGTTCTAAAAAATTATCCAAAATAGATTCAGCTAACTGCTACTGAGTAAGAGTTCTTCAGACATGTTGGAAGGTTCTTGTGCAGACAATCTTTTCATAATTCTAACAAACAAAATTTTCCAAGGAAGTTAAAAGAGGTGTTTAGATTTTTAAAATTATCATATTCACAAAAATATTTTTTTTTCCAAAAAAAATTTGCCTGTTGTAAAATTTTGTATTCAAAATGTAGTTTATAACTGCCCTAGATTTTTTTTTTTTTGGTGTAACATAGCTCTGTAAAATTAAGCATCCTTAATTGCTTTCAAGAGATTCAAGGCTTTGGGAGCGGGATTTTTTTCACTTGCTTTTTTTTTTTTTTTAAGTGAGGGTTTACAACCAATTATACTGTCGATGAACAATCAGTGTTGCTTTGACAGTTCAAAAACTTAACTTATGCGGGTCAAACGCAGAATACGCTAATCTTTATTCATTTGTTCTGTTAGTAAACAATGGTTGATTTTATGAGCCTAAATTACCCCCTAAAGTTGATTGAGCTGCCTTTTCACATTATGTGGTTGCTCTACCCTCTAGGGCGATGAAATAAATCAACTAGTTAAAAGCTATAAACCTTACAACGATTGTTCCATCTCACAGATAAAAATATATGGCATTTAACTTGTTTATCCTAAAATTATATAAAAGTTCAGAACAAATCAAGAAAAATTCGCTAATTTCAGGAAATTTTCAGAATCAGCACAAGTTTCTAAAAGTTGAGAAAATTCTGATAAAATCAGGACATTTGGGCACCGTACTTCTCAAGCAATGCGTAAGAAGTCGTTTTTACTTTTTCTTTTACACTTGCATTGAAACAAAAGTAAAAATACTTTTTCTAAGATAAATTTTTCTCCTCAGAAGATGGTTTCACGCAACAGTCTATCAAACAAAAATTAATACGTTGTGGTGATCTCGAATAAATATACTTTTAGGTTTTAATTGAAAATTATGAACAGGACATCGTTTCATCGTGTGTCAGTCATCATCGTCGTGTCATCGTCGTCATCGTGTCTCGTTTCATCGTGTGGTTCTAAAAACTAAACAGCACCCTCCCATACAGGAATATTGCTTTCTTTTTCTTTCAATTTTCTGCAGTTTTATTTCAAAAGCAATCACACTCAAATGTAAACACGTTCAGTTACCCCATCCAGTTGGAGAAATTCGCTTCAAAAAATAATCAGCATCAATACCAATCAGAATCCATTTGCACTACGAAAATTCCGTTGAATTCCTTGCATTACGTTTCGAGATTATAGTTGTCACATTTAGCGAGAGAGGTCAAGTTACATTTTACCACCTCCAGAGCGATCGGCGACAAACATTAATTCCTGAAGACTTCATCCGGATCAACACCAAAGTATCAAATAGAAATGAAATCGAAAACACGAAAAATTCTCTCTATCACCATAAGAACTCCTCAGTGTTTTCATCACCGGTTAAACAACATAAATGTTACAACGTACGTCAAGCAATTCCGTAATGTTTTTTTTTTCCACCGCAATAGCGCACACCTATCCGTGATCTTCTCTGCGGAGCCAAACGTGGGAATATGTCTTTCTCGATTATCTGAGCTCCCGATAAGTGAACAATGCCCAATCCCTCCCACCTCCCCCTACTCTCCGCAAAACCACTCTTCCCGAAAACAAAGGAAAGCAAACAAAACACATACATAAACGTTATTTACATAAACTGGAGATTGTTTCAATCAGTAGGAGCAAAGCATGGACGATCATTCAATTTTTCCCTGTCGATGTTGAGTGGTAACGTAAATATTCGTTATTTAACCATAAGCGCTGTTTGAAAGATTTACAGTCCAAACAGTCAGTGGATTAAAGCGATGCTATTTTTACTCTTTTCAATAGTCATGCAATATTCCCAATTGCAACTCCTGTTTTACTGCATCTATTGGAACTGAAGAAAAACTCACCTTTCAAAAAAATTGTATGATGAAAACTTAGTTGTTTCTATTCACCCCAGAGTACAGGGTTAATGGCTTAGTGGAGTAATAGAAACCACTCAACTGCACATTAAAAACAGCAGGGAAAAGTGGAAATTCACGTCTAATGTCTACTAAATGTCTTTAGTAACTTTTCACATGACTAATAAAACTAGTTGAAACCAGTTAGTTCACATTTGTAAACCTGCTGGAGATAAAAATTTAACATCACCAAACTTTGAAGAACAAGTATTTTCACAGATTCATCTTCAAACACTGACGACGCTTACACAACTGTTTGGAAACTCGTGGAACTCTCAGAATATCTTATATGTGTTATAGCTTGACCACGGAGAGATGGCTGAGGAACTGGACGTGGAAACAGACTACTTCATTGCGTAATACAGGGTGTCCGAGAAAGATCCGTACAACTTCAAAAATTTATTGAAAAAGAAACAATAGGGTTACAGCGAAACCAATTAGTACATTAGATAGAATAACTCAAAAAGTTTTTTTTCTGCAGGATGTTTCTGACCATATATGGCGCTACATGTCACGCAAAGGAATATTAAAGCATTTTAGTTATTTCAATGGCGGATCTCGCGAAGAAAGCTCAATGTGTTGCGTGGTTTATCGAAACGAAATCCGATACGCAAACAACAACGGAACAAAACATCCAAACAGCTGTAGCTACTGGGCAATTCCACAGTGTCGGACGTAGAATTTGCACAAAATTTACCAATAAAGGTTCATATTTTTCAGAGTTAAAATGGATGAACTGAGCCAATTTTTTTTCTCAATACTTATATATGTAGGAACAATATAAAAACTTATAGAATTTCTGAAAAAAATTCAAACTATAAATATTAAAAATAAAAAACCTCATGGTGTCGGACGTAGATGAAAGGGGAACTGAAAATTGACTTACGTTGAAAAAACCTAAGTTTCAGCTGAATGAACTGTTTTCAGATTTTTTGACTACTTGAATGTTTAAAAGTAAAGCTGAAATATGAATAATTTTTTCTTTTTCTCCAAATTAATTCACGGATAAATAGCACAAATTGTTTTTTCCCCTTGGTGTCGGACATAGAAAAGTTGGTGTCGGACGTAGAATGTGCATTGTGCAACAACGTTCGACATGAAATAAACATCTTAAAAAGCTGTTTAACTCTTAATTTGTTTATAGAATTATATATTATGGTATTTTAAAGCATAAAAAAGGGGAAAATATGCATAACAGGGGTCTGTGCAGAATTTTTCCCATTGCTCCATTGTTTGTGAAAAATCAAATAATTTTGTTAAAATTGAAATAATTTGAAACTAAAAATTTTATGCAAAAAGAATGTAGGGGGGGGGGGGGTCATGGCCCAAGTGATGGCAGAGAACTTGTTTACAGGGAATGTTTTCCAAGACATTTCTTTTTTTCTGCCAAAATATTATTCTTCTGTGTGTTCTTGAGGGATTTGGGGGGGGGGGGGGGGCAGAGGGATCCCATTGCTTTTGGGGAGATGGACATCCCTAATGTATCAATATCTGTATACCATTCCAGGAAATTTGTATTTTTAGTCTTCACTCATAAAATAAGGAAAATACTATAACGAGAACAAGAGAGACTAGACGCATTTTGTCAAGTTTTTTTTTCTTTTTTTTTTTTACACTCTCTATGTGAACAACAAAAAAACTCAATCTCTAGGGTGAAAAGAAATGAAGATTGATTTATAGAATTTTAATGAAAAAAACTCTAACTTATTAACAAATAATAAGAAATTTGGATGTTGGTTACAAATTGTTGAAAACGAAACTGAACATTTTGAGGCACAAACAGGGGTTGTGATTTCACCAAAAATACCTGAGAGTTTTTAAGTGAAAACTGGGAAAGGGAGGAGTGTTATTTTTGAACTGAGACCCCTAATGCTTCTTAAATATTCATAATTTTATACATTCCTACGTTAATCGCTATTGATAAACATATGAGACTCATTTCTTATCTTCAGATATTTTCCCGAGTCAAAATATTGTGTATATGTTCTTTAAATTTATGTTATGTAAAATATAAGTATAAATACATAATAAGGCATGCATAGCATGTGTGAATTATTTAATTTAACCAGGAATTTTCGTAAACTTATAAACCTAGTTTCAGTTAGGAAAATATTGGTGTCGGACGTAGAAATTTTTCGGACCAATTATTTAAGCATAACTAGTTTTTTGAAATTTAATTTAAATGATTATTTTTAATTGCATATAAAATCTTTATTTGCAGACAAAATATTATGTAAAAATCTTCACTCAGTTTTACACAATATAAACTTTCAGCCAATTTGGTGTCGGACGTAGAATTACAAAAATGCCTTATATGAAAAAATCCCTAAAAATTAAGTTTTGCAGTTAAAGTGCAATTTTTTTGTATATAACTCTTCTAGAGAGTTCTAAGAAGCATATTTTAAAGAGAATATTTGAAAAATGCGACAATGTAAGTATCAAACAGCTATTCTTAAGTCGTATAAAAAAAGTTCCTCGTAAGAACATGGTCATAACAACCTGATTTGAAGCCTCAGAACTCTAATTAATTTTGCTTTTGCAGCATATTTTTGTTATTTCCATACACTTCAGATAATTACCTTTCTATTGATACCAAAATTGTGAGATTATTTTAAAATTCTGCCACTTTTTCCCCTTTCCTGTGGAATTGCCCTACTGTTGATGTTAGCATGCTGAAACGGTCGTGGATGGAATTGGATTATCGTCTTGATATTGATCGTGCTACGAAAGGGTCTCATGTAGAAATTTCCTAAGGTAATAACTTAAGTTATAGGAAAAAAAAACTTTTTGAGTTATTCTATCTAATGTACTAATTAGTTTCGCTGTAACCCTATTGTTTCTTTTTCAATAAATTTTTGAAGTTGTACGGATCTTTCTCGGACACCCTGTAGGTTGGATCAGCGAGATCAGGCTAGCAGATAACGCACGATCGGCAAGGGTATTACTGTTAGCGAGATCTCGCTGATTTTTTAGTTCATCCGTCATCTCTCCGTGGTCACGCTACACCTAGTTTTCACCTAGTATTTAGTTTCGAAAATTACGAGGGATTTCAACAGCTCAAAATTGGTATTTGAGAGTAGCTTCTAAAGCATAACTTCAGGCATGTTGGATTATACAATATGCAAAGTAGCCAACTTATTTTGTAAAATGAAAATTTGAAAACTTGTATCAACAATGCCGACAGAATGTAATATTAGGCCTTCTACTGTTGCTTTTGGAATGAAATGTACTAATAAAATGGAAGAGGTGGAAAGTTCACTCACATGTTTCAACGTGGTTGCCTAAAAGACTGCAAATCACGAATAATATCTCTCGCCAAGCAACAGATTGATGCTCTTATTATTTATCCTATTATTCTCCTATTATTCTATTTATCTTCTTCAGAAAATAATTAACATCGTATACAGCTAAAACAATTTCTTTAATTTAAAACTTGAGAGACTTTGACAATCGCAATAGAGCTTTAAAATCAAAATTTGACAATTTGGTCATCATAGAATTTAACAATTTATCTAAAGACAATTGAGGTGTTCTCCCGAAATTTCTTCTTACCCGCCAAAATTGTCTTAAGTTTGCTTCCTACGCTTATCTGCTGAGAGAGTTAAATCCATAAATAAATAAACTGAAAAGATAAAAATTAAATCTTCTAAGTTATCCGCTGTTCAAAAATCTTTCCCCCTCCCCACATTTGGTAGTTGAAACCACCCCGCCTCCACGTCCAAAAGGAGTTATGCAAGCAATCCCCCCCCCCCCCTCGCCTTGGTCTTTCCTCCAGTCGAGCGGTTTTATCACGGGATATTTGAAGAGTGCTTTTTAACCGGCGGATAAAATTAAATATCGCCCTCAAAAACGCAAAAGGACAAAGAAAAAAAACTTTTTGGAGCGCGGTCTTTTTCTTTTTTTCGCACGTGACACATCGCGTTTTTTCATTCCCTCGGGACACGAATCTTCTTGAAAAAAGTTGGTCTTCATTCTCCGCTAATTAAATCTGAAATGACGCCACCTGGTGCGACTTTTTCGCTACCGCCGGAGGAGGGGTGAGAGAATACCTTTGCTCTCCCCCCTCTCTTGGATGCGAAGAGTTCCGAGCATTCCAGAGGGATGGGGGGGGGGGGCGAAGTTGCGCCGGCATCTTCCGAAACTTTCAACTTCCAAGTGACGCGTAGTCCAACAATTGATTTTAATGAAAATTTACCACAGCTTAAATAATCATCGTTTTAATTCCCCTATTGCTTAATGTAGCAAGGAAATCCATTGGTCTCCTAAATATACATTTGGTCGACAATTTAAGGATAGGGTGGGATGAAATGGGGGCACTTTTGTGCTATCTTCACATTTGAAGTTTTTGTAGCTTTTGTCGAAAATTTTAGTGACATTTCATGAAGCAATTTTTTCTTATCTTTACTAATAATAAAGCTGAAAGTCTCTGTCCGGATCTCTGTCTGTCAGGATCCCTGTGACGCGCCTAGCGCCTAGACCGTTTGGCCGATTTTCATGAAATTTAGCATAGAATTAGTTTGTAGCATGGTGGTGTGCACCTCGAAGCGATTTTTCGAAAGTTCAATGTGGTTCTTTTTCTATTCCAATTTCAAGAACAAAATTATCATAAGATGGACGAGTAAATTACGAAATTATCATAACGTGGAATCGTAACATGAGCACAAGCCAATTGGCGAGATACGAAATTATCATAACGTGGAACCGTAGCTTGGGTACAAGCCAATTGGCGAGAAAATTCACTTTATTTGTAAATATACGGGCGAACCAAAAGACCTATTTTTGTATTCCGGCAAAGTCGTGCGGGTACCACTAGTAAATTAATAAAAATGAGTTAAATTTTAATGTCAAACCGCCAACTTCATTGTGTATCACCTATCTCGCTAAGCGGCCACATGACCTTAACCACTGCCCCCTAACACTAATAACTGTAGTACACCGGGGGAAGCCTTGAAATTGATATCTTAACTTCATTGACAGTAGGGTCGTTTCCAAAATTTTAAAAGTATTTTTTTTTCTGAAAGAGCATGCTTAAAAACATAGGATCTGACCATTTTTTAAATAATTTGTTTAAGTTTAATATTTTTGAAAAAATACTTAAATCGGAGCTCTTCTATTGTTTACGGCTTCTGCCGATGACATCACACATGATGAAATGTCATTCAGTGTTGCCATTCACAGGGCAAAATATTTAATTCGCATCTTTATTCACATGTATTAGCAACGATAGGGTTCATAGCAAGCGTAGAGCGCAATATTTAATTCGCTTCTTGATTATCATAACGTGGAAACGTGGTAGAAAGATGCGGCAAAGTGCATTATTTGTGACGTCATCAAGATCACACCTTGTTTGAAAAATCCGACATTTAAAAAAATTAATTAAAAAAAAAAAAAACTGTTGGGAAAATGAAAGTATTTTCTGGGTCCATATTTTTTGTTTTTGCTCATTCTAACCATTTCAATGACTAAAAGTAGTACTTTTGAGTTTTGACTGAAGGAAACCATACCATTAACTACGCAATTAATATTATTTACTTATGTGTCAAGTAAGGATTAAAAATCAAATATCTGTTGCCCTTTTCGACTGGCTGTTCAGTGGATCTTATTGTTACCTCATCTGTGAGTGGCTGTGAGTGTTTGAATTTTGTTATTAAGAGAAAGAAAGTTGAATTTCAGATGAATTGTGGCATAAAAATCCAGTTTATGTGAATATTTTCCAAATAGATCTTCAAGGAAAGGTTCATGTGGCGGGCCGGGTCAATCAAAAAAATGAGCTAATGTGTGCATCACATGACTTCCTTTTACTCCAATTTAATGTCATTTCCCCATTATTGGCAATTTTAATGTGATTCAATTGTTTACTCTCTAAATATCACCCACAGTGGCCAAATCGAAACCAAATTTAAAAAAAAAAAATCGCTAAATTTGTCGCCAAGTTGGCGACAAAACTTGGCGACCAAAAGACTGGTGATAAATTGCCAAGTGTTTTACAAATTATAACACAACTTGAGTTTACATCGAAATTAACAATGATTCCCCCCCAAAAAGGGGCAAAAGACCCCTTAGGAACATCCGAATGCAACCAAAAGGGAAGGTGCACAACTAGACTCTACTAGGAGTCTACGTATCAAAATTCAACTTTCTAAGACATACCGGTTTTGAGTTACGCGAGATACATACACACATACGCACATACATACGGACGTCACGAGAAAATTCGTTGTAACTAACTCGGGGGTCGTCAAAATGGATATTTCGGGTGTCTGTACGTTCCTAGACATATATCCACGTGTGATCGGATCGAAAAAAAAAACTCAACATTCATTCGGGGGTGAGAAAAATGGAAATTAAGGCCGATTTTTGAGTGAAATTTTTTTTCGCGAATACAATACTTCCTTTTTTGTAAAAGGAAGTAAAAATAGTTTAATCCCTTGCGACGTCCGAGGTAAAAGTGAAAACAATGAGCAATCTTCTTGATTGCCGAATAATCAGAAGATAAGAGCTCACAAATGAGCTATACGTGTAATACGGCTGGGCTAACTACATCTGGAAGCCATTTTTGGCCCTTTCCACTAATAATGAACCTCAATAACCAAATAATAACACACACTAAAATAACCGACTCAGGCAGAGAGCGTTTTTCGAAGGGAACGTTTGGAAGGCCACCATCTGCATACTCGGAACAAGAGGCTAATGTCTGCCGTGATTCATGGGGCATTGTCTCTGACCGTCCCCACGCTACCCGTACTCCACCAGAAAGACACTCCACAATGATCGTCTGCTTCGGAAATATCGTATTTAAGTGGATATCTATGGCTGTGTCTCGAAATGGAGACGAAAAAAACGTTTTTGTCGGTCATTTTCAATTTTTTACGCACGGTACGCAATGAACTTTTGATGATTCGTACTACAGTAGTACCTCCTTTAAGAGACACCTCTGAACAAGGAACAACCCCATTTAAGGAACACTTTTTCTGGTCCCAGTTCCTTTGAATAGGGATCCCTATGTATTTACTTCTGATTAACGGACACTCTATCTAAGGGACAGTCACACAGAAAAAATGCAGTAATTTATGTATAAATGCATACAAATTAAATTAATTGAAATAAATGTTCTTTTTTATCTAAAAATTAACTGGCAAAAGATTACCTTGACATTAACATGCTAAGTAGCAAACAAGTGTTTAAAATTTTTTGCTGAGATTTATGTTTATGCTTTTCCCTCTCAGCAATTTATTTACTTGAGTTCAGCTCTGACGGACAGTGCATTGCCCATGACATATTTTTTTTTTTAATGGAAAAACTGAAATATAATTAGTTTTTTACATTGCATTGCGTTGTAAATTATGTGAGACGAAGCAAATCCGTGAAACAAATTGTACTTCAAAATTATTTCCATAAATTACTAACTTTGATTCTACTAAGTTTTTGATAAAATTTTAATTTTTAAAATTTTTTTTCACTTTGAATTACTTTAAATTTTATTTAGCAAATGTAAAACATTTTCAATGTTTAATCTTCTATGTTAATAGTTTTTGGTTATGTTATGATATTATATTGACTCACCACTTCCAAGAAGAGAAAGTTAAAACTCAGCTATCCCCTCCAATGACAAACCACGTTACTTAGTTTACTTCATACCTGCTCGTTTACCAATCGATCTATCACACCATATCTTATTTTCATATTTTTTATCTCCACAGTACATGGCAATAATTTTATGGTTAAAAAAAAAAAGGAACAGAAAATTTACAAAAACGGACAATCGGGTTTTTTAGATGTTTGATGCTTGTGATATTTCTGTCCAATAAAAAAAACTTTCACTTTTAAAACTAAAGCCTCGAAAAGTGTTTTTTTTTTCTTTGGAAAAACGATTAATATTTGAAGGGTTATGCTTTCCTTTTCGAGCTAGGGTTTAAAAAATCCCAGTCGCGATGAGAGTGCAGAATCTCATACAACCAAAATTTTGCAACGTATCTATCAATAACCTAAGCATGCTTCGATCGGATTAGCGGACGATCGGTTTGCAAAGTTCCGATCGAACGATGGTCCGTTATACGGCTGAAGTCCTTGCAGAAGCTGCGGAGAAAAGGGAACTTTTTGTCCGTTCCCTCTCGAAAGTGGGTACGCAGCGCCCCCTTCACCTGTCCGGGTGAAGTGGTTGATAGGGCTCCCGTTGTTTCTTAATAATGTGTCTTTATCTGCGAGTCTTTGTTCCGGACTGAATGCACTTTATGCATTTCCTTTTCAGACAAAAGAGATTAGATTATTTGCGTCTCACCTGATAATCGGAGCAGCCTCAAGATTTTTCGGGTCACCACGCGCCTCTCTCTCTCTCTTTCGCTCTCATCTTCGTGGGGTTCGCGCTCGCTGTTCTCGGAACATTTTATTTTCTCCATTCATGAAGCAGTTTGATCTGGGGTGCCCACCTGGGTCTGATTACTGAATAGGCCAACTAGGCCTTGGCCTAGGGCCCCCAATTTTAAGGGGCCCCCAAATGGCCAATGTTTTTTAAAAACAATAGCTAAAACTGTTTTCGCCAATGGCTAAAATTGTAAGAGTTGCCTATACAGGGGCCCCGAAAAAGCATATGGCCTAGGGCCCCCTGATATCTTAATCGGGACCTGGTGCCCACCTAGGGGGAGGGGGGGGGTCATGGCACAGACTGCGACATTGAAATATTTTAAGGGGGTGTTTTGAGGTGTATTTTTTCATTTGGGGGGAGCTTTTGCTTTTTTTTTGAGGGGTGGTCTTTACGATCTTCAAGGGGTGCACCCTTGCTTTTACGGCGGGTAGGCAGCCCTGATTTAACTGTGGGTGTTGGTGTCAGGGATTAAATTTTGCAGATTTTCAGTATTTATATTTTCCAGGGATTTCCAAAAATATCCGACTAATTTTAACCTGTTGTTTTCTTATTTTCATATATGATAAAAGTTTGGATAGACCAGAAAAAACTTTGCAGATCGAAAATTCTCCTTTGGACTATTTTTGTAGATACATAAGGACAAGGAGGTATTGTCGATGACCCCCGAGGAGATACTGCAGATTCCAAAGCAATGTATGAAGAGAGACACAATCGGAAAGTTTTACTTTAACTTCATATATGTGTTCCAAACGGCTTTTCCACTCGTTTTTTAAAGCGAATTACCTAATTTCTGTGCAAACTGAAGTATCGTCATAAATTTGTGCCCACTAAGAAAAGTGCAAATGGGACAAATATTACGCATGCTTTCCAAGCGGTAATTTGAAACTGAAAAATTGGCTTCTTTTGTTGCGATGACAATATGCATCGCCCTCCCCCTACGTCTAAATTAATTTCTGGGTACGCCACTGGTAGATTCACCCATTTATTTTTAGCTATTAAAAAAAGGGATTATGTAACAGGCGTGGAAGAAAATCGTGAGATTTCCACATCAGAATTATTACTTAAAGTTCAAAATACATTAATGATGAAATAACTCAAAAGAAACAAAATCGGCACTCGCAAAATGTGATCTTGCGAAAATATGACTGAGATGCTTTTATCTTCCAAAATTATCGCATTGTTTTGAGTTCTGATATGAAGGCGATTTCTTGCACATCAAAATGACGTATGTGCTAATAATGAAGTTGACGATCTTTCTTCGAAATCAAAGACGAAGCATTATATTCCAATATAGTGCTGAGACGTTTCAATTTTGTGACCCCTTTTCAGCAATAAAATTATTAATCGTTACACATAGTAGCCTTAATGTGCCTTTGGGGATTTACTTGAGCAATTCCGATAAACATAGGGGAGATACCTTAAAACATGTCGAGTACGAGTACCTATACACCAAATGCAAGCCCTTTTTATTGGTCGATGCGTCTTGGACAGCCCGTGTCAGATTAGCAAAAAAAAAAAAAAAAACGAGCTTGTGTGTGCCTCACATGACTTCCTTTTACTCCAATTTAATGTCATTTTCCCATTATTGGTAATTTTAATGTGATTCAATAGTTTACTCTCTAAATGTCACCAATAGTAGCCAAATTAAAACCAGATTAAAAAAAAAAAAAAAAAAAAAAAAAAATCCGCCAAATTTGTTGCCAAGTTGGCGACAAAACTTGACGACCAAAAGACTGGTGATATATCGCCAAGTGTCCGCCAAATTGTAACACCACTTGAGTTTGCATCGAAATTAACAATGATTTCCTTAAAAAAGGGGCAAAAAACCCTCTTAGAAACACCCGAATGCAACCAAAAGGGGAGGTGCACAACTAGATCCCACTAGGAGTCTACGTACAAAATTTAATCTTTCTAGGACATACCGTTCTTGAGTTATGCGACATACATACGCACATACGTACATACAGACGTAACGAGAAAACTAGTAACTAACTCGGGAATCGTCAAAATGGATATTTCGCCAGGGCTGTGGAGTCGGAGTCGGAGTCGATGAGTCGGAGTCGCACTGATTTTGGAATAAAGGAGTCGGAGTCGGAGTCGTTGGAAAACATGCCGACTCCGACTCCGGGCTTCTTTTTTTCTTTCCTTTTCACTGACTCTCCTTGCATTTTTTAAAAATTGATTACCAATTGGTTCGATTACATGTATAAAAAGATACTAATGAGAAAATAACTGCCATTATGGCAATCAGCTAGCTTGAATGCTTACCGAACTTTCTGTAGCCGTCCCCTAGTTTGCTTGCTTTTTAACTTAACTAATAGCAACTGTCAGCAAACGGTTTTGTTGAATAACATTTTCAAGTAATCACTTTCAAATAAAAATAGAAATATAGTGTTTGTTCTATCTCAGTTTAAAATAGTAAAAGGAACGTAACAAATTAGTAAGTCGACGCCTGTAGCTAAGGTTGAAACGTTTAAGTGTGATCGGCAAATTCAAAGAAGTTCTGGCTCGAAAGCACGAATCCAAAAGATTCGATGAAATAATCTAATGTTTTTTTCTTTATTAAGACTATTTCTGTAAGCTTGGTTCTCACTAAAAAATATGTAACAAAATAAGTGTAAAAAATTTCTTGATTACAACACTCAAGAATTGCAGTTAATCTTAAAATCTTCATATTTAGGTTAATTCTAAAGCAGCCAATAAAATTTAAATTAAAAATTTAGCGAAGAAGAAATATAGGTATAGTAAAAGCTATTTGTACAAATTTGTATACCGCCGCGTTTTGTGTAAAATTAGCTCCTGACGCATATGTGCCCTATTTTCGTTGAAATTTTATTGTTGAAATATAATTTAAAATATATTCGTGAAAATTTTCAGAATTAAAGTATTTATATTTTTTATAAACTTTGAAATTAACTTTGGGTGTCATCTACTAGATGGATGTCACCAGGGGCAAACCACTCCTCTCAAGAACTTGGATTTAGAAAAAAAGTTTTTTTTCTCTCAAGTTACAGCTTTCAAAAATTGAAAGCACATGATTTGATCAATATATATTTGTTAAACATTAAAGGGGGGGGGGGGGGCAAATTACAGATAATCATTTTCAAAATTTTTAAAAGGGATTTTTAAGTCATCTCACTTTTTAACTCGTAACTATTGGAAAGTTTGATTTTTAAATTGAATTTCTAACGTTGTATGACGTCTTGGGTTTACAATAAAAAACAAAATGCTAAATTTTCATAAAAAGGAACTAATATTTCAATCTCTGTTAAGAGGTTTTCCCCCTTCCCTTGAATGGAGAGAGGGAGTTTAAAAAATACAATTAAAAAAATTAAAAAAAAATCCGGAGTCGGAGTCGGAGTTGGAGTCGGAGTCGGGCGTTTCAAAATCCAGGAGTCGGAGTCGGGGTCGGCCATTTTCATTCCGACTCCGCAGCCTTGTATTTCGCGTGTCTATACGTTCTTAGGCACTTATCCACGTGCGGTCGCGTCAAAAAAAGACTCAACATTCATTCGGGGGTGAGCAAAATGGAAATTAAGGTCGATTTTTGAGTGAAAATTTTTTTGCGAATACAATATTTCCTTTTTTGTAAAAGGAAGTAAAAAAGGAACATCAGATTTATTGAAGCGCGTCATAGAAAATAAGGTGGGAGTGAAAAAGAGCACATTTAGAAAAGCTGACGATTTGAGCGTGACATGTGAGAGGGTTACAAAGTTGTAGAAAAAAAAAAAGGTTGACAATCTCGAGCGCGATTGATTTTTTCTTTTTATTTGGAAGAACAAAATACAAGAATCACGAATAAAACGTTATCTCCGATTTCTACAGGCTGAAGTAATAATAATAATCGTCCATCAAGTTTAGAGCGTGCATATGCACAATAAGCGATTACAGCTGATTACAAAGCTGTGGTCCTGTTAAAGCTTGACAACGGAGAGGTGGCAATTGAATCGAAGGATTGAATAGACAGCTGAAACGAAATACTTCATTGGTTATTACGTATGACGTACGACATTTTTTTTTCTAGCGGTTAGATTAATAATACCCCTCTAAATAATCGTCAGATTTTAGACTACCATGACTGGAACCTCAATCTGAACCTTCTGTATAATAATATGACACGCTCGAGTATTTAAATATGACGATTTTTTTATTATTATTATTATTTTTTTTTTTTTGCATTTTCAAAATATCGGTATGAGTTTGCGTCAAAACATCAGTCTTTTGAATGGCGTCATTTTTAAGGTTCACTTAACATTCCCTCTGAATATCTGACGTGCTAGATTTTTTTTCCTTCTTTTTTCTTCCCCTTTTAGACAGCCCCCCCCCCCCCCCCCCACGCAAACAGGCAAATTAACATACCTTTGGTTCGCAGACAAGTTGGAACATCTAAGCTATCAATATCTGACACGCTCGAGAAAAATCCGAGTAACTGTTTTCTTTTTCTTTCACATTTATGAATATCAGTCGACACTGAAAGGGGAACATTAAGCAACAGTTTCTTCTTCTTATAGCCTAAACTGCAAAATTTAGCAGGTCCCCACGACGCTCGAGTAAATCCCCATTTAGCATCATGGGTTCCCCTCTAACATGTAACCGTTCAGTTAAATATGAAGGGCTCCGGACAGAAATGTGACAAGCCACAAGGAGTGACTTTTCGATCAAAATTTTCGTTTCTCATAACTAAAATTGAGATCAATATGACAATAGATTATGTCATTTGGAGAAAAACACACCTGGTATTAGTATTGCAGAATATAGAATGTATGATACTTTTGAAAAATTATATTTTATAAGTTGGAAATTCACATCATGTGGCATATCACATTCTTACCCCCGAGCCCTTCATATTTACTATCAAATATTCGGTGGCTTCCATTTTCTCCTTTTCCTTCTTCGCCCTCTAAAATATACAATGGAGCACACCTGCCCGTTTACAATGGAGACGCAGGTGTCAGATACACCCCCGACAGGGCTTCCAAGGGCAAGAAACCAGGGACTGAAAGGTCAAACCAGTTTCACAAACTTTTAACTTTCAATATAGCACTTCAATTTCTGCTCTGCAGTACTAAACACCAGGATTTCTACGCTTGAAAAATGTCCGACATTTCGTTTTCGTCAACAAAAAGAGGTGGAAAACTTCTTAACCACAAAAAATATTATTATCATTTAAGCTATTGCAAACAAAATAAAAGTTACTGGACATGCGTTCGAAAACCACATTGCAAAGCGAGATTATGCTTACAGGAGAATGAATTTTATAGCTCAAACGGTTTCACAATCATGAGCCAGATGTGAAGAAAGCTGAAAAAGAGAGCTTTTTAATGCAGATAAAGGATGAAATACGAGCAAATGCAACTGAACCGGTGCCAAGGATATTCAAGTAAGTTTTAATTACTATTTTATTATCGATACCGAAATTGGACCACTAATGGCGGAGCTTGGCTTTTCCACCTCAGTGCTTAATCGCATTTCACGCATGAATAGTTCAGGCTCTCAGAGGGCGAACACGGAAAAGGCGAACGCGGGATAAATCAAATATTCGTTCACTGTTCACATTCGTTTAAGCAGTCTTCAATACAAATCAGACAATTACGTTTTTTTGCTTTGAGGAAAATATATTTCATTTCCAATAGCTCAAAATATAGGAGGTAATGACTTTTTATGTATTAACCAATCATTGTTCATGAATGAAAGCTTTTCATATAAGTCATAAAAAATCAAATTGTAAAAGAGAAGTACCATAATTGAAGTACATATACATGGCTATAATATTTGTTTCCTTCTTTTATAAAGGTCTAGATCTTCGCAAGAACTAAACATGCAAATTGGAATGATGTACAAATTGGAAACTCACCAAGGATGGACTATAAACTCAACATCGTAGCAATGGTGGTCCATATCAATTTTAAACGAGCTGATGTGTATGTGCATCACATGACTTCCTTTTACGCCAATTTAATGATAATAGTTCCCTAGAGTATATGCAAGGAAACACTTTATATGTATTTATTCCCCCCCCCCCCAGTTTGTCGCGAACCGAAGCAAACTAGTATGTTGTGGCCATCACGAAACTTTCTTCTATATATATATATATATTTTTTATTCTGATCCCTCCCCATGCTTGATGAGGAAGCAATATTCCCAACAAAAACAAAATTACACATGCAAAAACTTGACGACCATCCCAATGTCTTAATTATTGCAAAAGCAAAGCAAAGAGCGAAAATTGAAAGTTATTTTAAAAGCCTTGCTTGAATTAATTACAAATATTTTATTTGTTAACAAACATAAGATGGCAACAGTTAAAAATTTTAAATCATTGAGATAATATTTCCGATCATTTCCATACAATTAAAATCGCGAGAAATACGCAGACGACAATCTATTACGATTTATCTTTCTCATTGTTGCATTAGTAAAGCTATTTTTATTCGCTAAAAAATAATGATAATAAAAATAAATCAGCACCTCTTGGCGCGATTGGCGCCAAAATTGAACCAAAGCCTGTTTACATATGGATTCACATATATTCCAAATTTCAACCAGAACGTAGCATTACTTCTTGAGATAGGGCACTCACAATGGAAAAAAAGAACGGGCGATTGCGCTACCCCCCCCTTTTTAGCTGTTGACACCAAAATAAAATCAGCTTTTATACCCACTAAGGGCTACTTGCCGATAAATTTTTCTTTCATTCCGTTCATTATTTCTTGAGATACAGCAGTCACAATTGACGACAAAAAACGTTCTATAGCTCAACCCCAGTTTGAGTTATTGACACCAAAATTGAATCAGCACCTGTTCCTGTTAATGGCAACATATGGACTAAATTTTGTTTGATTCCGCCAGTTACTTCCTGAGGAATAGCAATCACGCGTAACTCAAAAAACGTACCATTGCTCCACCCCCCTTGGATGAATTCGCGCCAAAAACCAATGGGCACAAGTTCACATAGGGGCACATATGTGTACCAAATTTCGTTCGATTTCATGCGGTAGTTTTTGCTGTAGAGCGGCCACAAAAAACTGGTCACACACAGACGTGACACATATACACACACACATACACACAGACAGACAGACATTTTCCAAAAATAGTCGAAATGGACTTAGCACACCTCAAAACGTTCGAATCCGTCAAAATTCGACATTCGAAAATTTGCACGAATCCAATACTTTCTTCTATATATTAGATATAGAAGAAAGTAAAACGCGTTTTACAGAGATTAATTTTTCCCAATATCGGCAATTTTAGCTTGATTCAATGGTTAACTCTCTAAATACTGCCAATAACGACAAATAACCAATCTAAAAAATAAAAAAAACTCACCAAATTTGTTGCTAAGTTAGTTGTTAAAAGCTTGGTGATATACTGTCAAATGTCCGCCAAATTATAACATCACTTGAGTTTGCATTGAAATTAACTCTGATTTTCACTCAAAAAGGTGCAAAAGACCTCTTTTTGGAACATTCGAATGCAACTAAAAGCGGAGGTGCACAACTAGATCCCACTAGGACTCTTCATACCAAGTCTCAACTTTCTACAGGCATACCGTTTTTGAGTTACGCGAGATACATACGGACGTCACGAGAAAACTCGTGGTAATTCACTCGGGAATCGTCAAAATAGTTATTTACGTTCTTAGGTATATATGCACGTGTGGTTGGGTCGAAAAAACAACTCAACATTCATTCGGGGGTGAGCAAAATGGAAATTAAGGCCTCGATTAATTATTTTTTTGCGAAAACAATACTTCCTTTACAATGTAGAAGGGGGTAACAAGAAGTTCCGTCTAGAACTAAACGAGCCTACTTTCCCATATACCCATACTACTTTCTAGTACCTGATCAATATTCTCAAAAATAGCTAAAATCGCAATTTGTTTCAAACATATTTTTTAAATATTTTAAGCTGATGTCTAGGAATAAAATATTCTTCACTCATCTATATATATAAAAAAAAGCAGCACCTTTTAAACAAAGCAGCTAATACACTTTTTTCCATTAAAAAAATTCTTTAACAGCTTTCAAAACAAAAAAATAATAATTAAAATTAATAAGCTCATTAAAATAAATACATCATATCAAAAAAAAAATCGTTTCTTTTTCCCCTATTACCAAAAAATTTTTTTAAAATGAATTAATGCACTTACCAAAATAAATAAAAACAATAAAATGTCAGCTTAAAGAAATAATTTTCACTGTCCAAAAAAAAAAAAAAAAATCGTCTGCGCATATTTTTATGTAGAAACATGAAAGACTTCGAGTTTATTCGCCGAAAACTGAATACCTAAATTAAAACTTTAGCGTGAAAATAAAAACAAATCATATCATTAATAATTATTTCGCAGTTAAAACCATAGCTGCGGAGTCGGAGTCAATCTCATTTTGGGATAAAGGAGTCGGAGTCGAATATCCAAGAATCAGAGTCAGTCATTTGTCCTTCGTGTATAAATTTTTGCACAAGCTACGAAGTCAGAGTCGAAGTCGGAAAGTCGGAGTCCGATTAATTATCGGGCACAAGAGTCGGAGTCAGGTGCCCCTAAATTCTCGGAGTCGGAGTCTGGAGTTTGGCGTCAAGAGCTGTTTCCAACAAAATTTGTTCGAAGTAAATCC
Organism: Uloborus diversus; assembly: GCF_026930045.1. Lineage (NCBI taxonomy): Eukaryota > Metazoa > Arthropoda > Arachnida > Araneae > Uloboridae > Uloborus > Uloborus diversus. Next base: position 218,032,520 of record NC_072732.1, read on the forward strand.
GCCTTCAAGTACGGAATCTACATTGACTTTCAGTTTCCCCGTAGGCGCTAATGTTAAGGGATTTGAACTGTTCAAAATTGAACGGAAAATTGTTCAAATCAAAAAGATATTTTATATACAAGTTTTTCATCAAAAGTTTTTTCCTACAAAGTTTGTTTCAAGCAAATTCGCCTCACAGTTCGGAATTGCCTTGAATTTCCCCGTAATGTTAAGTTTTTTTTTTTTTTTTGAACTGTTCAAAATTGAACAAAAAATAGTTCAAATCAAAAAGTGAACTATGGGAATGGGGTGTCCTCGAAGAGATCTTTCGAACAAAAAAAAGTTTGTTCGAATCAGACTATTCATTCAAAAGTTATTAGGGGGGGGGGGACAGACAGACAGACCGACAGACATTTTTCCCCATCTCAATACCTTACTTTCCAATTTTTAAATTTTCGATATTTATTTAATTATTTTATTTATTTTTGACTTTTTTTTTTTTTTGTTTTTTTGTTTTTTGCGATATTTTAAAGATGCATTAAGCCTTCTTTCATGCTTTTTTCTTCTTTCTCTCACTTTTACTGGGAAAGTAGGCTAAAAACGCAATAATATTGATTCGAAATCGGACTTGAATGCTTTTTCTTTGCTATAAGTGAGTGTCATAAGTATACTCTCTCGAGACTCATAAACACTAAATCAATCAAAGCACAACATCAAAATTTCTCAATTTACAACACACAGTTACGTCGATTTTTCAAAAAAAAGTTAACCAATTTTTCTTTTAAAATTAAAAAATAATAATTTGAAATATTGGTTTCCAAGTGGAATATGATGAGAAAGTTGGAACTGCAACGAATTAATGACACGAAACACCTCCCAGTTTTGTTCATTGCTTTAAAAAGGAAAAATACTTTTTATAATACATATAGGGGCATTCCAAGGTATTTTGGACATTATGTAGAGTCCGTAACGTGACCTTTATTTGCCATAACTTTTTAATTTACCGTTTAATTTGCAAATTATTTTAATTTGAGCTGGTGTGTTGGTAGGAAAGGATCAAAATAAAATAATATGCTAATCAAACAGTAAGTTAAAAAGTTGTGGCAAAAAAGATCACGTTACGGACTCTACATAAATGTCAAAAATACCTTGGAATGCCCCTATAACTATTATTATTATTATTATCAGTATTATTATGATTATTAGTGATGTCAAATGTAAAGCAATTCGCTTTAGAGATATTTTTCGACAAACAAAGTTAACCTGCGATCCTCCGAATGAGCGATATAACGAAGGGTTATAGCAGGGGTGCCCACCCCTAACAGCAAGGGCACACCCCCATAAATATCGCGAAGACCCCCCCCAAAAGCAAGAGCCCGTCAAATGAAAAACACCCCCCCCCTAAATACTTCAATGGCGCAGTCTGCGCCATGACCCCCCTCCCCCCAGGTGGGCACCGATGGTTATAGTATAAATTTAGACTCTTAAATCCAACCAGTAAGCGCAACATCATAGAAGATTAGTATACGTTGTAGCATTTGACCGTTCATTAATATTTTTTGCTGGAAAAATAGAATTAATCCAAACTATCATTTTTACAACGAAATCAATGGTAGGTGAGAGCATCAACCAATCTTTGCCTGTAAATCACTTCGTTTCTCTTCGTAGAACGAGAATCAGACTTGATTGAACATTTAATTTGGCTGATACTTTTTCTAGTAAATTATTTAGGCAAGTAAATCTATTCATTTCATTAAAATGGGAGGGCGTTAACAATTATTTCTAACGACATCATCGATGATGATTTGTGACGTAGCCAATTGGATCATTAAAAAAAATTAACTAAACACTTTCAGAAACGACGTCATTAATGACGCTTAGGGAAAAGCGACCAATTACAGCGGCCATGCTTCCATTGCTCGCAGCAGCGCAAGAGTTGGAAAAATGCGTCCTAGTACAAATCCGTGATGATCGAATTAGAGCATTCAGCTCTGTTCGGACACGCTTTTGAATCATCAAAAGCGAAATATTTAAAAAAGAGAGAAAGATGACGTTGCGCATTATTAGAAAAGTGATAAAAGTAAGCATAAAGCGAGAATGATCGCAATCAGAGACTAGTAACGACCGCATTGTTTACAAGCAGCACAAAGATATGAATGACTGAATTGCATCCATTTATTTTCAGTCAATCATACCACCATCATGGCGCTTCTCTTGGGAAAAGTGCGGAAGCGGTTTTAAAACATTCACGATCCATGATCGTCCCCGCTTTTGTTTCTGCGAATGCCTGAAACAAATATAAAAGCTGAAATTTTGGTGTGAGCTATAAGTTTTACAAATATTTGGCATTATGTGGGTGAGCTCCATGATGATGGGAAAGTACTGAGCAAACTTTCTTCGGGCAATAACCCGAATCCTGGCTGGATAGCTACAGTAACGGCAACAAAATCCTTGTCGATTACCAGCGCACTTCATTGGGAGTACATAATTTAGACAACACGAGTTTCGTTTCGCATAATTGCTATTGTCATAAAAAAAAATTTCACTCAGAGTAGAGGGGCCTTAACTCAGAGTACTATGATTTGTTGAATGATTTGTGACGTAATATGAAAGAAACGAAGTCTCTTTCGGTGTAATATTTTGGTAACTGGGGGTATTATGGAGCTGCCCCGGTCGCTGCGAAATCAACGTAACTTACCCCTTAATTCGGGCTCTGAAGATTGGGTAAAAGTGTAAAATGAAGTGGAGGATCGATTATATTCGAAATTTTATTTAAACAATCGGTATTTTTCATTGCGATGAGAGCAATGGGCTAGTCCTTCCAACATGTTTCAAAGAAACGAATTTCTATCCAAAGTTGGATGATGACTGAAGAAACAGCTTTTCATGAAAACAAATAATAAACAAAATCCGAAAAAGAAAAATGAATCTTTTGTAAACGTAAGCTTTGTAGAATTTCCTGCTGGGGGAGGAGTTGGTAATAAGCCAGATCGTCCTCTTGGGGGGATTCCTTAATAGATAACATACGCAAGAATTATCAGTATGACTTAAAAACGAGAGGGGGGAGCGGCAACCCCCCTAACTGCACTTATGGTTCATAACGATGCCGACTACGGCGACAGCTGGACAACATACGATATGAGGAAAAATCATTTCCAGTCACCAGTTATCATCCATCTGCAACCGATGACTTATCAATACGAAAGCAAACTGTAACCAGTTGCCGACGCATCCGTTACACAATGAAAGATAACATCGTAATGAGGCACAAATTGGCACTGAAAATTGCAGACACGTGTTTCAGAATTCAAAGACCTTTATTCGCTGCGTAGAAATGTAGCTATGCTGGGGAAAAGCGAAACTGAATATTATGGACAGATCCTAAATGTTTCGAATCATCAATTAGATAAGCAGTTATTTACTGTCTACGAAGATATTCAGGAATTAGGAAATTCAAGAAGACACTTAAAAAGGTAATCATTTCAACCTTAAAATCCATTGTAAAAAGAAATAGATAAGCCGATAAGCGAAAGTTAAATTTGAGAAAAGAAAGTATAATAGACGTTGCATCAAGGATCAAACAAGACGTTTCTTACCAACATATGAACGGTTTTGAAGACATATTATAAACCAAGCCATTTTCAATAAATCCATAAAATTCAAGCAAGTCAATCTCTTTTCCTCAAAATGACACATAAAACGTAAAACAGTTGCTATCAAATCCGTTACCAATAACATAGTAGCGGATTAAACAGTAACAGTAAAATATCTTCCAAAACCCCTAGATGTGAATTAATAATACTAAGAAATAAAGCAGAACCACAAAAGATCAACTAACAACTGATATTCAAACTAAAGAAAGCAAGCACTATATTTAGTAAATATATTCAGTTTTTAATTTAAAGTTCATTTACATTATTACGAATCATGTGTATACATCGGAATCATTTTAGAGAATCGCAATTATGTGAATAACTCAAAACTAAAAACATTTCCAACGTGCAATACAACCATAATTTTTAAACGTTCAAAATTTTTTTAAAGTCGTTTAAAAATTCAAGTTTAGTAGCTCCTAAAAAGTGTCTATCAAACAGTTTGAGTGTTCTGCCCTGTGGCTATTATTCAAATTTTCACCTGTTCTACAATTATCATTAGGGTGATCAATTATGTGACTTAAGGTTCACTCTTAAAACCACCATGAAAACAAATCACAAGCAATGATATGTAAAAAAAAACCTAAAAAACTGGGGAACAAGCATCTCAGAAATAAATGCCAAACTTGAGAGAAAAGTGTAAAGGAACTTCTTCCTTCCTTTCCGGAAAATTATTTCGCACTCTTATTCTGTCTTGCGACGAGAAAGAATGCAATGTGTAGAAAGTAGGAATTTTTGAGTTACAACATTTGGCAGTGGAATATGTGATTCAGTAGGCCAAGATTTCCATGGCTCATCTCTGGTGAATCACCGAGTTAAGAAAGGATAGCAAATGAGCGGCGAGATAAGTGGTTGATAAAGAATGAAATTGGCATGCGTATGAGAATCCGACTGTCGCTTTCTCACGGGGGATGGAAAGGGGAGAGGGGCGCGAGAATTTTAGATTCCATTTGGAAATTTATTTTTCTTTCACGAATCAAAGTCTGAGTCGTCGTTATTACGATAGGTTCGTGGAAGAGGGGGCAGTCGAGGTACGATGGAACCGATAAAGAGCGAATTCGGGAAGGGATTCTTCCGAAATCCACCAATCAAGAACCTTCCACGTCCTTCCAACTGTCAAGTGTTGCCGAAAGAGCGGGGGAGTGTAGGCGGCGAAGTTGTTTGATCCTCCGTAATAAATCATCCCATGCGCATTTCTAGATTAAGAAAGTCATCATTCGTGGATGAATTAGTCCAAATGACAAACACATGTAAACAAATCCTTAATATATATTTTTTCAAGATAAATCATTATTTGACTGCATTTCAGTGAGCGTGTGTCCTTGCCCAATGGATAATGGGCATTTAATTGTTGACCGCAGTATATTTTTCTTTCGCTCGGCGCTAAAAGAGACGTAAAGTGTTTAAACCTCCATGAGTATATTATTCCAGAAAATATTAATGCTTAAAAAGAATACATGGATCCAAGTCAAAAAAAAAGGGGAAGGGGGAGAGGGAGCTTTGATTTTTTTGGAAATCTCGCCATGTTGGGAAAAATTATACTCTTAATTCTATCGGACGGGTCGAATCTGCTCTGCTGTCTCGGTTTCTGGCCATTTTGCAGGAGAAGTAAGCAAACGTGCGTTTTGTATAATTTTGCAACTCGGTAGTTTTTTTTTTATCAACACTATTACATCATCTTACAAAGTTATTTGCTAGAAAAATCTAGTACATGACAGACAGTAATATAAGTGGAGGTATATACCAAGGTAGTATAGTACCAAGGAAATTTTACATTATGTGCATTTAATGAAGAAATTAACCCAGCGTGCTAAAACGTTCTACGTGACCCGTTCTAAGCATAGATGTATTAACCTGATGCACGGTAAGATATCGGTTCCCTGGGCAGCAGAGACCACATATTTGACGGGCAAGCGTCCGAAAAGCGCATGAGCACTATTTAGCGCCGTTTGCCCGATAAGCTGCTAACAACTTTGCATCCTTGTTGGCTATGAACCCGTTTACTTCAAGATTTGTGCGTTTAATGTTGGCCAGTGCTTGCCGCTACGGAGTTGTGCATCTAGTTACACTACATCTACGGTTCTCAGAAGACACCAATGGAAAATCAAGTTCCTGCGACTCGTGCGTTATATGTTAAGCTAAAAGCAGATATTTTTAGGGTAACGATTTAGGCAACGATTTGTTGATAAAGAAAAAATAAGATTATTTTCACCTAAATTACATTATTTCCCTTTAGATATAATAAACTACATTCTTGCCTTCGTTAAGATACAAAATTTTATTACCGTCTCTTACAGAAAACTAAGTTAATCAGTTCAAATGTACATTAGATAAACTCTCCTTTAAAGACACTAAAACGTCAAGTATCACTAAAAACACATTACGCCCTTATTAAATAGTATTAGAAAACACAAATAGACCGATAATTGTCTATTCTTAGACATTTAGTCACCTTCTTTTCAGTCGTGTTATTGAATATGTGGCACCTCAGTAACATAAATGAAATAACTTTTTAAAAAATAGCATGTCGGAAAATCAAGATTTCATGCGATACAACTCGTATCTGCTGTTTTCTTAAATACGCATAAAAACATGCATGATTTTGTGTTTACGGTTGGTTTTTGTAATCTAACTTGAAATGATTAGTGGAAAGTTTAAAGTTCGAAAATGTTTCTTATAAATTATGAAATTTGACTAATATGCACTTTTGAATAACTCTTTTATACGCCACTCTGCACTAGTTATGTAAACTAAGAGGGAATTTAAGTAAAAAAAGGGATTAAATTAAGTTTTTTTTTTTTTTTTTTTTTTTAAATTTCTTTCAATTTTTTGAGTTTTGTTGCCGGGGTGTGAGATGTAATAAACATTGGTGCTTAAAACCATAAATTATATTTCCCAACAACTTAAAAGGATCCACTGCTTACCCTCGTAAGTGTAGGAGTTAAATTGGATGCTCACATTTATATGCGAATACCATTTGGAACCTTATTTATTAAAGCCCAGTCGTAATTCAAACTTGTAAAAAATAAATCTGGTTATAAACTGTATATTAAATATCTTTTGATACGCAATCATTTTTCAGTAAAATTAGTTATTGCTTAACTCTCTTTGACCCGAGTTTTATTTTGCTGGTATCCTTTTTTTTCTCCTCTCAGTTCCGAATCTCATCGCCCTTGGGGATGCGATTCCAAATTCGATTTGATATCGTACTCGTTCAGTGTTACGACGAACGTCGTCATGGCGACAAACTAGTTCTTTTTTCTCGAGCGATACTACACAGAAATGGTTTGTGTCATTTGCGTCGTGAGGAGAAGCTTACGCCGACGCTCCAATTGACACTTTTTTTATTCCTCCAAGCGAGGATGTTTACAATCAGTCGAATGTGCTTGTGTGCGATTAACTTGGGCGGGCTAAACTTCATGAAGCAAAACTGTCATCTCTCGGCTTCAATGAACTTTTCCGGCAACCACAAGAAATCTAACTAGACAATCCATAAACGGTCCCTATGATAGGCGGCTGGTGCGCAAAAAAAGGGGGGTTAAAATGGGGGGGGGGGCGCTCCCCCCGAAAGTTTATTTTCTTCCCTCGATTTTTGTGAATTTGAGCTACAGTCATCCCTCGTTTATCGCGGTTAATTCGTTCCAGACTTTACCGCGATAACTGAATTCCCGCGAATTGGTATTCTGTACATATTTTTCTAATTAGAGCGCATAAAACTTACTTACGGCAATTTAAAATAGGTTTTTATCATAGTTAGAGCTCCCTAGACATGAAACAGCACCCTTAGCCTCCATTACATTTGTATATTACTTAATATATTTCACAAAATATAAGAAAATTAGATATGTTAGACGTAATATATCACATTGTTAATTATTGGGAAATAAACTACACACACACACGCAGTTCCTGCACACTACTACTAATCTATGCAAAAACCTCAACTTGTTCGATGATGAATCAATTGCCCGTTAGTGACCCGTTTTTCCTTTACATTCACGTGTACAACTTAAAAAGCTAGTGCATTGTTGAACACCATTTACAGATGTATTTATCCCCTAGTAATAATACAGTGATTTATACTTTCCAGTTAGTGCTTAACGGTTAAAATGAGATTGCGATTCCCTAATTTCTTCGGCGATTTTATACCTCCACTTCCTCAACTAGTACAACTAGTCCCTCAGACCTTACCTAAAAGCTTACATTAATTAAAAGACATATACTTTGTTATTCTTTTGTAGAAAAAAGTTTACACGAGCGCATAAAAAAGGCTAATTACTATATTTGGAAGAAAAAAAAAAAAACTTAGAAAAAACCGCGATGTAGTGAAGCCGCGAAAGTCGAAGCGCGAAGTAGTGAGGGACGACTGTATATGTTTTTGTGTTTTCACATTCTGATTGAGTGACCTCTGAAAAATGTAGAATGAGCACACCTAAAAAACCAGGGCGATTGACCACCGTAGACTCCTCCCTTCCAATTGAAAGTTCCATTCTTATGAAATAGCATGAAAAAAGTCCATTTATTTAGAATTTTTACTTTTTATTTTCGTGAAATAAATCAATCTACCAGAAAAAAGTCATTTTTTCAATCGATCGTTAATTTTTAATTCTGAAAAGTCAGAGGGCAAGGTTTCTTTACTTTTTAGAAGTATAGGGCAATCGCCCCCCTTTCCCCCACTGTACGAGCCGCCAATGTTCCCTATAAAATTCTATCATCAGCCAATGCCTAAAGACACAACTAGTTCTTTCTGAAGACACGAAATTGCTCCAAGTGATTTTCTGAAAACTTTAAAGGTTGAGAAACTAAGATTTTAAGCGCTTTCAAAGATCAAAACGAGAGAGAAAAAAAAAGAATATTAGTGATTTAAGAAATCAAAAACTAAAAGTAAGTCATTTCAAAGATTAAAATGAAGCACTTCTGGAAATGCTCAAGGACCAAGATCAGAAAAGTGAAAAAATGTTAAGCCCCTTCGCTGTTAAAATTCGAAGAAATGCAGAATTTTTAGAACTTTTTAAAATAAAAATTGGAAAAATAAAAGATTTTTAAACGTCAGTTAGGAAGAAATAAACAAATAAACGAAGAAAACGAAAACAATGATTTTCAGTTTCGCTTGATGTTTGACTACAATAAGATTCGCCGTCAAAAACAAAAAAATTTAAGAACTTTTACCTCCCAAAACCCACAGCCTCAATCAATTAAAGGTATTGATTTTAAACCAAAAAGTTAATCGCAATAAAAAATTAATAATTATATGTTCATGAAGTTTTCAGTAAACTAATTGCTAACTAATTATTCAGTGATATTTCTCCATAAAAATAGTTCATAATGGTTTTTAAAAAACCTAGCTGTTACAATCAGTTATTTAATAGTAATGATAGTTAAATAATTAGTTGAAAATAATTCATAAGTCATACTACTTACATACAAAACCGTCGAAAACTAGTATGTTGTGGCCATCACGAAACTTTCTTCTATATTTTTCTTTTTTTTTTTTTTTTTTTCTGATCCCTCCCCATGCTTGATGAGGAAGCAATATTCCCAACAAAACAAAATTTCACATGAAAAAACTTGAACAATGTCTGAATTATTGCAAAAGCAAAGCAAAAAGCGAAAAATGAAAGTTATTTTAAAAACCTTGCTTAAATTAATTACAAAATATTTTATTTATTAACAAACATAAGATGGCAACAGTTAAAAATTTTAAATCATTGAGATAATATTTCCGATCATTTCCATACAATTAAAATCACGAGAAATACGCAGACGACAATCTATTACGATTTATCTTTCTTATTGTTGCATTAATAAAGCTATTTTTATTCGCAAAAAAAAATAAATAAATCAACACCTCTTGGAGCGAGCGTCCAAATTGAACCAAAGCCTGTTTACATATGGATTCACATATATTCCAAATTTCAACCAGAACGCAGCATTACTTCTTGAGATAGGGCACTCACAATGGAAAAAAAGAACGGGTGATTGCGCTACCCCCTTTTTAGCTGTTGACACCAAAATAAAATCAGCTCTTATACCCACTAAGGGCTACTTGCCGATAAATTTTTCTTTCATTCCGTTCATTATTTCTTGAGATACAGCAGTCACAATTGACGACAAAAAACGTTCTATAGCTCAACCCCCGTTTGAGTTATTGACACCAAAATTGAATCAGCACCTGTTCCTGTTAATGGCAACATATGGACCAAATTTTGTTTGATTCCGCCAGTTACTTCCTGAGGAATAGCAAGCACGCGTAACTCAAAAAACGTCCCATTGCTCCACCCCCCTTGGAGGAATTCGCGCCAAAAACCAATGGGCACAAGTTCACATAGGGGCACATATGTGTACCAAATTTCGTTCGATTTCATGCGGTAGTTTTTGCTGTAGAGCGGCCACAAAAAACTGGTCACACACAGACGTGACACACACACACACACAGACAGACAGACATTTTCCAAAAATAGTCGAAATGGACTCAGCACACCTCAAAACGTTCGAATCCGTCAAAATTCGAAATTCGAAAATTTGCACGAATCCAATACTTTCTTCTATATATTAGATATAGAAAGTTAAAAAATATATATATATACATATATATATATATATATATATATATATATATATATATATATATATATATATATATATATATATATATATATATATATATATATAATAAATTAAAAAACTTAAACGAACTTAAATTTGAAACTAAAATAGTACGGCTATACAAAAATTCATAATGCATGAAAGAAAACGATCTTGAAAAAGTAAGAAAAAAAAGAAAGAAAATAACAGTGGAAACGAGAGGAGCAATGAATAGAGGGGATAAAATTATAGTTAAGTCTCCAGGTTGGCGTCCATATACTACACTTACACACATACATACACGCACGTACACACACAGACAAACACATACATACGACTATACACACAAACACACACTCAAACACATACACAGACACCTACACACACCTACCCACACACTCATGCCTGCACACAGACACAAACACATATGCTACACACACATACACATCCCCCCCCCCACACAAACACTCATACACACAACTACCCACACACTCATGCCTGCCACGCAGACACAAACACACATGCCTACACACATACACATACCCCCTACACACAAACGCATATACCCCCCCCCCACACACACAAAAACGCCTACATACACACACTCGTGATTGCGAAAAACTAATTTGAATTCAAGATGTCAAAATTCAAATTAATTTTATTATTATTTTTTTGTTTCTTTTTATGTTTCTAAAAACTTTTAAATGGATTTTTCCAAATTGCGCTTTTGTTGATGGTCCACTTTGCACAATGGGAAAATTTATATTCTTTCATAACAGGAATCATTTCAATAAGTTTGAAAAAAGGAAAAAAAAAACTTTCTAACATGAAATTAAAACCTATTCCAGAAAAAAAAACTTGGTTAACCGTACCGAGTGTCAGAAAGAGAGCCGTCTTTACAAGCGATGAATTCCCCCAGCAGCCGATTTTATTTCCCCGTTTCCCCGCTACTCATCGTTTGATTAGCTTCGTCTTTTTTGATGGTGTTCGGATATCTTACCTACTCCTCTGATTTCAATTGTTCGCGCCATTCTCCCCTCGGTCCTTCCCACTTTCCACCTTCGAAATTGGTTCTCAAAATTTCTTTTTCAATTTATTTCGTCTTAGAACTCATAGGGTGATTCAATCTTTTTTTTTTTCTTTTCGTTTGTTTACTCAGTGAGGTGAAATCTTAATTTTTAAAATTGCACTAGAACATTCTAGATTATCAAATAGAATTATGAAACAACATCCAAAACCAATTCAATTACAATACCGTAGGATCCAATTGAACCTGACTCGAACTTGCGTTCTCAATATATCGATAGAAAACTTACTTCATAAATCTAAAAATGCATGATATTTTGTCTTATAATGAAATTATATGTACGCCATTTTGCATTTAGCATGTCTCGAAAACTATTTAATTGATTTTAAGTGAAAACTAATAAAGCAAATACTTTTAAACAAAGTGCAAGGGGAATGATTTTTTCGAAAATGCGAATTGATTCTTTTTTTATTCGAATTTTAAAAATAATTTTAATTTGAGGAAATTTACACATTCTCTGTCCTTTCCTGTTCTCTATCGCATTTTTAAGTTTAGTTAAGTGCAATAAACGTACGAGGTTATTCTTACTGAAATCATGAAACAATGTTAAGTAAAATTCATCATGTTATCCGCCCTCTTTGAAATGTTAACCTTTTAAATTGTTCAAAAAATGAACCAAACGACAAAAAAGATCCAGCATCCGGCCTTAGGCATTCATTTGAATTTTGAGGTCTTGAATTCAAATTATGTTTTCATCAATCACGAACCCACCACCCAATTGAACACTACTCGTCGGGTGATCTGTTTGCACTAGAATTACTAGAACTAGGTAGAATAAAAACGAAGAAGAAATTTGCACTCGTTAATTTTCACTCGTGATTTTTCAGATTAGGTAATACAAGGCATAACCATTAAAAAAGGTAATTAAGAAGCGGCAAAAAAAGTTACAGTTATCATGGCCAATTATATATGTAATATGTTTTTCTCGAAAAAGAAAAAAAAAAAAAAAAACGCGATTTTGCATTTAAAAAAAATCCGCTTTTAATGCAAAATCTGTTTGAGTTTATCCTTGAACTAATGATTTGTAACCATAACGACAAAAAATAGTCACTCCAAGGAAACATTAAAACAACGAATTAGACTCATTCTCGTCGTCATAATAATCTGAACGAGCTGATGTGTGCATCACATGACTTCCTTTTACTCCAATTTAATGTCATTTTCTCATTATTGGCAGTTTTAATGTGATTCAATAGTTTACTCTCTAAATATCACCAACAGTGGCCAAATTGAAACCAGATTAATTTTTTTTTAATCGCCAAATTTGTCGCCAAGTTGGCGAAAAAACTTGGCGACCAAAAAAATGGCGATATATCGCCAAGTGTTCGCCAAATTATAACACCACTTGAGTTTACATCGAAATTAACAATGATTTCCCCCCAAAAAGGAGCAAATGACCCCCTTTGGAGCATCCGAATGCAACTAAAAAGGGAAGTGCACAACTAGACCCCACTAGGAGTCTAAGTACTAAATTTCAACTTCTAGGACGTTCCGTTCTTGAGTTATGCGACATACATACACACATACGCACATACATACGTACATACAGACGTCACGAGAAATCTCGTTGTAATTAACTCGGGAATAGTCAAAATGGATATTTCGGGTGTCTGTACGTTCCTAGGCATATATCCTCGTGTGGTGTGGTCGGGTTGAAAAATAAACTCATTATTCATTCGGGGGTGAGCAAAATGGAAATTAAGGCCGATTTTTGAGTGAAATTTTTTTCGCGAATACACTTCCTTTTTTGTAAAAGGAAGTAAAAATCAGAGGAACATAAAAAAAAACCGGCCAAGTAAGATTAAATATTAATTTGTCATTACGCAAAAAAAAAAAAAAAAGAGCCTGCGAATACAGTCAAGACTAGCAATCTAATAGCCAAAGGTGGCATTTAAAAAAAAGTGTGTGTGTGGGGGGGGGGGGGTTCTATTTTACCAGTTCTTTAATCCGATTTACATATTATTTCTGAATGCACACAATGTTTTTTTCTTTTCTATCTCATTATAATTTCATATGTGGTTTCAAATGAAAACGATATTCTTCGATCGAGGGCTAACATCTCACTGGCTAAGCATAGAGTGAATGAACTACGTAAGCATCAATTAGAATTGAGGCAGTGAGAAGCAAAGGGTATAAGTAGATATTTTCAAGTTTTGAGCAAAACGCCTTTAAAGTTGCGGAGCTCGGTAGGCTTTCATTGAAATTTTTTTTAATCAAAATCATGCTGTATAGCAGCACCTACCATTTGTAATGGTTATCTTCAAATTTTTAATTTTATCACTCTTACATCCCTTTCCTTCTCACTGCCTCAATTGAGGCAGTGAAAAGCAAAGGGATGCAAGTGGACATTTTCAAGTTTTGAGCAAAACGCGATTAAAGATTAGCTCCTAGATAGGCATCCATTGAAATTATTTTCTAAATCATGCTGTATAGCAACAACTACCAGGGCTACTAGTACCATCTCTTGCCCCCAAGACAGTGGATAGGTTCACCTACCATGTGTACTGGTTATTCGCAACTCCAGCGCTCGAATACGCTACCTTGCGGTAATTGACAATACTGAAGAAAAAGGTAAAACATTCCATTCCACGTGTTTTCTTTGGGGTAAATTACAGGCTTCAGACGGTTTATGGTGTAATGTAATTTCAGAAGAATTGAAAAGAAAGCTTCTCCCAAATATGACGAAAAATGACTGTCATTCACTAAGCGTCAAAGCAAGTTATAAGTTACGGCGTGTGTTTGTTTTACCTTTTTCATCCGCCATTAGACAGTGGCTGCAGTGCCCCCTATTGGAGTTTATTGGAGTTGCGAATCGCCAAATTTTTAACTTTGCCACTTACATCTCTTTGCTTCTCACTGCCTCAATTGACTTGGTGCTTTGTGCTCTCTCTGTCTCTATCTCCCCCTTATATCTCTCCATCATTGAAGCAAAAAATAAATAAAAAAATAAATAAAATAAAACAATATACCTCCATTAGGAGCTCGGAAGGTATTTAAAATTGTGCTTGAAGCGTCCGGGTACTACACAAGAAACGTTAACCGACAAGTAATTGCATTACAATCCAAACCGAAAAATACGTTATGACATCCATAAATGAAAATGGAAGCGAGCAAACTGAACTCGAATGAATCAATGTCAGTACCGAACCGATTTTGCTTCCTTCTGGGAACACTGCAGACCGCGAAATTTAATTTCTTTCTAACCCGGGGGAAGTGGAAGCCGTCCCTCGTAAATATCTCTCATCCCCCTCAAACTTTTTCAAATTGCGACAGAGACGAGAATATGGACCTCCGTTTCGAGGAGACATCATTTAAAAACGTGTGTTTTGTCATTTTGAAATCTCCTTTATCTGTGACACTGCCAGAAGGCGTCGTTTTTTTTTTCTGCCTCGAGAAGAGGCGTTTTGAGAGGAGAATTTATTCCGAACACAATGAAGTAGAGGGAGGGTACGTCTTGTTTTCTCTATTCTTCGTATTTTTGCACGAATTGAAGCGAAACTTGTAGCAAAAGCAGGACCGCAGAGAGCCGAGGAGGGCCCCTAGTCAGTTATGTCGCTACGCCCCCCCCCCAAAGAAAAAATAAAAAAGGGGGAAAAGGGAATAAAGGGGAGAAAAGAAGAATAAAGGGGGAAAAGGAAAAAAAGAAGAAAAAATCAAAACTGATTACTAGAAAACAACTAAATTCATTTTAAGTGCCACAACAGTAAATACCAAAAGAGTCAATTTTACTTAATCTTTACGTTCGGAGTCCCCTCCCCCCTTTTCTTTCTTCCTTTCTTTTTTTCTTTGTGTCAGTGTCGCCGCCCCCTCCCCCCCCCCAGACCCGGGACCCCAGTTTCCGACTAGGCTGACATGGCCTCTCGTCGGGTCTGAGCAAAAGGCAATGCATTTAACACCGGATGAATTTCAGGTACGTATACTATTTTCTAAGAGAAAAAGAGCATTATATTTTTCTGAACTAATTTTGAAGCGTAAGCACAGCGGTTGAATTTCATCCATTTTGTGAAAATTCACATACAATTGGAAAAAGGAAGTTGCTCAGCTCTAGTAGCTCCCATACAAATTTACAAATTAAACTCTGGTGAATTATTGTCATGATAGAGAGAAAAGCGGTTTGCTTTTCTCTCTAAGCTAACATAACTCCTAAAAGCGACATAACTGACTAACTTTTCTAAAAAGACAACAGTACCTCAACAGAATACACTGTACTACTGGAAACTACTTTCGGGGAGACTTCCATTATTTGTGCCTTGTCCCCCTCCAATTTCCCTAAAAAATAATTTACGTCACCATTTACCATAACGTCACGGTTCCATTTCAATCGGCATAATGTCTCATTGGCAGTTTCATTTTTGAACTTAATGTCAATTTTGCAATTGCGAAACAAAAAAAAAAGAGAGAGAGAGAGAGAGAGAGAGAGTGAGAGACGAACAAAAGATATTTTAAGTTTTAATTTCCGCCTAAAACCTTGCTTGTTCATATAGAGAATGGTTAATAATAAATAGCACAAGCATAGCAAAAATAAATTTAAATAAAAAATGTATGAACTTTGGTTGCAACCTAAACGGCATATCATCTTAATAGGCTTGACTGAAGGAGCCGAGCACAAAGGCACATAGTCACAGCATGAAACTATACGGTAGTGTAAGGACTAAAAACCATCTAAATAAGAAGCAGTTGAAAGAGCATAATAAAACATGTTCCGGACGTATAAATTATTTGCCATTGTCTTCCCGGCATCAAAATATAAGCTGTTAAAGTCCACAAAAATTTCTAAAAATGTCGCAAAATCGAGCGAATTTCGGAGAGAAATGGAAGACATCTTTCACGCGCTTTGAGGAATGGATTTCCTGCCACATTCGGATGGTGAAGCCGCGTGGTAACTTTCATTTCTCGCCAAGTCTTTAAATTTGGCGACTTTAACCTTTCGACAGAGTTTCAAGACCTTATATCTTGACAACGGGGAGACGAGAGCAAATAATTGATGCGTCAAAAGTAAAAAAATATTTACAAGATTACACAAATCGTTCCCTGGTAAGGATCTTTGAGGCGATTGAAACGTAAAATGGAATCATATCCACTAGAAATTCGAACCCTGACTTCTCTCGACTGCACCAAATACGAGACTGGCTGGCTCAGAAAATATGAGTTTCTAAAAAATAAAACTAGTATGTTGTGGCCATCACGAAACTTTCTTCTATATTTTTCTTTTTTTGAGCAATCACGATTGCTTATTGCTTTCATTTGACCGTTTTTGACGTTCCTTTGATTTTTCCCACCGCCACCCTCTGCACCATCACCGTGGACAGGCGGGCTCCTCACGATGCAGCACCTATAGCGAAAGCCGTCTTCAGGTTGCATCCATGTCCTACACACACGCGCATACATACACAACTACACACACACACACATACACACATACATCTACACACACATACACCTACCCATACTTACACAAACACACACGCATACATACACACACATACACACAACTACCCACACATTCCTGCCTGCACACAGACACAAACACAAATGCCTACACACATACACATACCCCCCACACACACATACACATACTCCCCCACACTTATGCCAGCACACAGACACAAACACACATACCCGTACACACAAACACCCCCCCCCCCACACACACACACAAACACACATGCCTACATACACACACTCGTGATTGCGAAAAACATAATTTGAATTCAAGATGTCAAAATTCAAATTAATTTTTTTTTATTTTTTTCTGATCCCTCCCCATGCTTGACGAGGAAGCAATATTCCCAACAAAAACAAAATTACACATGCAAAAACTTGACGACTATCCCAATGTCTGAATTATTGCAAAAGCAAAGCAAAGAGCGAAAATTGAAAGTTTTTTTAAAAGCCTTGCTTGAATTAATTACAAATATTTTATTTGTTAACAAACATAAGATGGCAACAGTTAAAATTTTAAATCATTGAGATAATATTTCCGATCATTTCCATACAATTAAAATCACGAGAAATACGCAGACGACAATCTATTACGATTTATCTTTCTTATTGTTGCATTAATAAAAATATTTTTATTCGCAAAAAAAAAAAAAAAATCAACACCTCTTGGAGCGATCGGCGTCAAAATTGAACCAAAGCCTGTTTACACATGGATTCACATATATTCCAAATTTCAACCAGAACGTAGCATTACTTCTTGAGATAGGACACTCAAAATGGAAAAAAAGAACGGGTGATTGCGCTACCCCCTTTTTAGCTGTTGACACAAAAATAAAATCAGTTCTTATACCCACTAAGGGCTACTTGCCGATAAATTTTTCTTTCATTCCGTTCATTATTTCTTGAGATACAGCAGTCACAATTGACGACAAAAAACGTTCTATAGCTCAACCCCCGTTTGAGTTATTGACACCAAAATTGAATCAGCACCTGTTCCTGTTAATACCAACATATGGACCAAATTTTGTTTGATTCCGCCAGTTACTTCCTGAGTAATAGCAAGCACGCGTAACTCGAAAAACGTCCCATTGCTCCACCCCCCTTGGAGGAATTCGCGCCAAAAACTAATGGGCACAAGTTCACATAGGGGCACATATGTGTACCGAATTTCGTTCGATTTCATGCGGTAGTTTTTGTTGTAGAGCGGCCACAAAAAACTGGTCACACACAGACGTGACACACATACACACATACACACACACATACACACAGACAGACAGACATTTTCCAAAAATGGTCGAAATGGACTCAGCACACCTCAAAACGTTCGAATCCGTCAAAATTCGAAATTCGAAAATTTGCACGAATCCAATACTTTCTTCTATATATTAGATATAGAAGAAAGTAATAAAGCAAGGAAAGCCAGGAAAACTTACTTTCATATTTATTTAGGAAATCATACATTATTTTTCGGGTTTTTCCTTCTCTATAAGTGATTCGTAAAGAGCTACGTTTCATCACTACATCCTAAACGAAATTTGAATGGTAAGTTTAAAAATTTTCTTTTCTCGTCAAGTTTTCCCCCCTATGATAAAAATATTTTTTATTTTTGAAGATGGGATAGCTAGAGTACGTTAGAGGTTTTTCTACAGTTTTATGCTAATAGATGCTACAACACTAAATTTGATTTGGGCAGTTAAAATTGTGGATCAAAATTTACCTGAATGGCTGTAATCACATAAAATCAGTTTACCGATCAAGTATTTGAGTAAATTTACTATAAAGTTCTTAATAATTGCTCCTTTTAAACACTTTCTTTGCTTAAAAAGGTTTTTAAAGAAAAACCACGCAGAATTTCGGGGGTGGGGTGCCTTTTATCATCCTTATATGCACCCATGGATTCAAATCGTCCTTTTCAAAAGGCATTGAAATAAACAAATTTGGTGCAAACAACAAACGTTTGTAGCGTGAAAATCAAAAAAAGTGTTTAGGAAAAAATAGCAGTTTCTAGCATTTTTCAGACGAAAAATCAGTAAGGTTGGATTTTTCAGAACGCATTTTTTCTATCAAATTCCTGAAATTCATAGACATCTCCCCCCCCCCCCCCACACTCTTTTCCTTAACTATACTTTTGTTTCAGCTCCATAAATAGACAACAGACAGATATGCAAAATTTAAATATAGATAAAGTAATTGATAAAACCGGAGACAACGAACGATTCACAAAAAAGTAAAACAAGCATGTATAGATAACTATGCAAATTGATCGATATCAATAATTGATACAAAAATAGATAAATCGTGAAAACGTGTTGGTATTCCAAAAATGACTTGCCAAAGTCAGCGGCGACAGTGCAATAGAAGACCTAAAGCCTTAAAGTTGCGGTTACCAAAAGTGTTTCTGAATCACAAGAAGTCTTTTTGGAATCAAGATTTTCCCACGGTCGATGCCCTTCCCTGAGACAATTTATAATTAACAGAAAAAATATTTACTAATAATAAAGCTGAATGTCCCTCTGTCTGTCCGGATGTATGTCAGGATCTCTGTGACGCGCATAGCGCCTAGACCGTTCGGCCGATTTTCATGAAATTCGGCACAAAGTTAGTTTGTAGCGTGGGGGGTGTGCACCTCGAAGCGAGTTTTCAAAAACTCAATGTGGTTCTTTTTCTAATCGAATATTAAGAACAAAATTTTCATAAGATGGACGAGTAAATTACGAAATTATCATAACGTGGAACCGTAACATGGGCACAAGCCAATTGGCGAGAAAATTCATCATACATCATTTGTAAATATACAGGCGAACCAAAAGATCTTTCAATTTTTCTATTACGGGCAAAGCCGTGCGGGTACCACTAGTAAATAAATAAAACTCATACACATGCATTACATAATCCCTTATTTTGTACTGAAAGGGCACCGCGAAATGATGCAAATGAGCAAATGTTTCACTATTGGTAAATCTAGTTATATATGAAGTCGATGGGAAATTTCGTGGGGGACTCTTGTGAAGATTTCACTGCTTCTTTGGGAATCGCTTCCTCGGTGGGATCCGGAGGAAAGAAATCATATCATCATACAAATGCAAAGTTAAATACTTTTCGATTTTTTTATTAATGCAATACTTGTTCAAGTACTATTCTAAAAATATTTCAATTTACGTAGGTGAAATAAAAATCGTACGGTGAAACGTTTTTATTTGGGACTTATAATCAGGGTTGCCAGACGTCACGGATTTCAAGGGACAGTCCCGTATTTTGAAAAATTGTCCCGCGTCCCGGGGAACTTCCACACGGGACGGCTTAGGTCCCGTATTCTAGCTAATAACAATATTTATAATACGAGACAGTGTTTTAAGGCAAAAAAAAAAAAAAAAAAAAAAAATTTAAGTGAAACGAAAAATTTGACTGAAGTAATTAGTACCTGTTCCTATCAACGTCGATCTGTACACTGAACTTCGTTCTATTGCTTGATTTATTCTTTGAGTTAGAGTTTCTTCAAATGTGTACTCACAAATAAACATACTGAGAGGAATCTTTCGAAAGCTATTGAAACATGATTGTTTATCACCCCTTAAAAATAAGAAGCCTGTTCCGTATTTACTGTTCGTAAATCCGGCAACCCAATGTTCGTTATAGACGGTCTTTATAATATTCAAGAATTTGAATTAACATTTTAAGTCATTTTACTAAACATAATATAATAAAATGGTTTTACCGAAAAGACTCCTCTCATCGTGTTTTCATATCATTTTTTGAAATCCTAGATATTTTTCAAAGAAACGGTTTTTTCAGCAATTCTCTTTTGTGACTTTTCAATTTTGGAATAGAAAGCGAATCGCTCCACATTTTACAGCACAAATCTCTTTTTGGACCAATGTAAAACTATTTTCTTTTTTAGTTTACGAATTAAAAAACCATGAATATTTAACAATTTTAAAGTATTAGAATTGTACCCGACATTTAAAATAATCAGAAGTTTTCAAAATAGCAAAGCAAACATTGTTAATGCTGTAAATAATCAAACGATGAAAGAAGAATGAGATTGAAACTTAAAAAAAGCGTTGCCACTTTGCTGTGAAATGGTATTAGGAAAAGAAAAATAGACGAACTTTTGATTAACGCAATGTTAATGAATGGTATTTAGTTTCATTCGATAAAAATATTTTGCACCCCCAACTCAAATAAATTTAATGAAAACACTGCTAAAACAAAGAAAAAGGACTTTAGTTCAAATGTGACAAGAAAACTAAAAGTTATCAGTTTTTTCCTAATTTTCACACGAGTTACAGCGAGGTAAATTTAACGGGATACTTAGTGTGTTGGAGAAATACATTCTTAGAAAAACAGGGGGGAATTTTTAAGACTGTCTCTTTGTTCGCAAAGTAAAAATTGCGCGGCTTCAGAACTTATAAACAGCAAGTATATTTAACCCTTAGTAGCCTGATTTACGAAAGTGATTTATTTTTAATATTACTGTGTTTGCTTGAGGGTCTAGATGAAGGGAAAAATAGCTAAAAAAAATCACAATATTTATTTTACAATATTTACAATACACAATATTTTGTATTCAACAAAACTTTTAGTAAAATGTGTTTACTTGTTCACTTTGCCGCGCGAGTAATATGTCATAGATAAAATAAAACAATAATGACATTTGATTTTTTTTAATTTCGTTGGAAAGAATATTATACAACAGTAAAATCAGGGCTGCGGAGTCGGAAGGAAATGGCCGACTCGACCCCTGACCTGACTCCTGGATTTTGAAACGCCCGACTCCGACTCCACTCCGACTCCGGATTTTTTTTAAATTTTTTAATTGTATTTTTTAAACTCCCTCTCTCTATTCAAGGGAAGGGGGAAAACCTCTTAACAGAGATTGAAATATTAATTCCTTTTTATGAAAATTTAGCATTTTGTTTTTTATTGTAAACCCAAGACGTCATACAACGTTAGAAATTCAATTTAAAAATCAAACTTTCCAATAGTTACGAGTTAAAAAGTGAGATGACTTAAAAATCCCTTTTAAAAATTTTGAAAATGATTATCTGTAATTTGCCCCCCTTTAATGTTTAACAAATATATATTGATCAAATCGTGTGCTTTCAATTTTTGAAAGCTGTAACTTGAGAGAAAAAAAACTTTTTTTCTAAATCCAAGTTCTTGAGAGGGAGTGGTTTGCCCCTGGTGACATCCATCTAGTAGATGACACCCAAAGTTAATTTCAGAGTTTATAAAAAATATAAATACTTTAATTCTGAAAATTTTCACGAATATATTTTAAATTATATTTCATCAATAAAATTTCAACGAAAATAGGGCACATATGCGTCAGGAGCTAATTTTACACAAAACGCGGCGGTATACAAATTTGTACGAATAGCTTTTACTATACCTATATTTCTTCTTCGCTAAATTTTTAGTTTAAATTTTATTGGCTGCTTTAGAATTAACCTAAATATGAAGATTTTAAGATTAACTGCAATTCTTGAGTGTTGTAATCAAGAAATTTTTACACTTATTTTGTTCCATACTTTTTAGTGAGAACCAAGCTTACAGAAATAGTCTTAATAAAGAAAAAAAACATTAGATTATTTCATCGAATCTTTTAGATTCGTGCTTTCGAGCCAGAACTTCTTTGAATTTGCCGATCACACTTAAACGTTTCAACCTTAGCTACAGGCGTCGACTTACTAATTTGTTACGTTTCTTTTACTATTTTAAACTGAGATAGAACAAAACACTATATTTCTATTTTTATTTGAAAGTGATTACTTGAAAATGTTATTCAACAAAACCGTTTGCTGACAGTTGCTATTAGTTAAGTTAAAAAGCAAGCAAACTAGGGGACGGCTACAGAAAGTTCGGTAAGCATTCAAGCTAGCTGATTGCCATAATGGCAGTTATTTTCTCATTAGTATCTTTTTATACATGTAATCGAACCAATTGGTAATCAATTTTTAAAAAATGCAAGGAGAGTCAGTGAAAAGGAAAGAAAAAAAGAAGCCCGGAGTCGGAGTCGGAGTCGGCATGTTTTCCAACGACTCCGACTCCGACTCCTTTATTCCAAAATCAGTCCGACTCCGACTCTTCCGACCGACTCCACAGCCCTGAGTAAAATACGTACAGCCAACCTATAAAAAAAAACTAATAGTAATGTGAACATTCGGTTTAAAAGATTGGTATCAAAAAAAGATTGGTATCAAAATTGAAACTCTAGGTTATTAAGGGTTAACCAGTCTTTTAAATGTGTCGTCCGTCGTTGAGAATAGCGTAATCTTTTAAATAGATCAAGAGTACCACGCCCCTCCTCCCTACTCCACAACGACAACTTTAAATGTCACTACCTAACAAACGTGCATGAACATGAAATCTTTGAGATGAATGATTTATGACTTGGTGGTTTTTCTCAAAACGTAAGCAAAGAAAATCATAAGTCGAATTTTATCTACTTTTAAATCAATCAACAAATCATAACGTCAGAGGAGTCATTAAACTTATTTTTCTGAGGTTAGAGACAGGGGGTCAAAAAAAAAAAAAAAAAAAAATTCAAGAAACAACGCAAGCAATGCATCGAAAATAACAAGTGTTAGGTACTTTACAAAAGACAAACATGAAAAAGCTTCATTCAGCGAATATATATTTTTTGCATAAAAGTCATTACATAAAGTCTACATTTTCTCAACTGTATCTTACATTTTATTTTACCCAACGCAGTTTTCTCGTATGTATAAATTTCCATAAATATTTCCGTACTGTAACACTTACATTTGTTGGTGGTTCTATACTTGCACATTTCCAATAGTTGATGCTATATATAGCACAATTTCTTACACACTTAATACCGTATTGCTGATTTCCTTATATGTAAGTTCATATTTCGTCACATTTTACACTACGGTAGTCCTGAAATTTCGACAGTGGCCAATACTTTTTTTCAATTTTGACTAAGGCCACGGAAAGTATCCCCCGTTTTCACACCTTTGTATGACTCAAGAAATTTTACATAGCATACTGACAATTTTTCCAAACTCGGTTTTGCGAAGAGTTGCAAGAAACCGAGTTTGTCGTAAATGAATAAATAAATAAATCTTGACAAACAAAATCATCTATTTTACACAGGCAGTTCCAGTGGTAGGTTTATCATGTTGCAATTCCGAGAGCCCCCAAGGGTCCCGGAGGGAATCCAAAAAAATGTATAAAAATATTTTACATAATTATGTTCTTCTTTACCCCCCCCCCCCCCGCTCCCAAACCTCTGAATCCATCACTATCCATTTGATGTCAAGATCATATTAGGTATTTTGAAATTTGAGAACACACAGAGTCGGATTTAAGTATATTGCAGATACCTTAATCCCCCATCCCTTTTTTTTTTTTTGCTCAACTCCCTGGGCCATTCCACCGTCACGTGCGGGACAAAAATACGCTTAAATTTCATTAACATTTCGTCGTATCTCTTAATGTTTTAATGAAACAGTGGTAAACAATTTCTTAAATCTTTACATTTGATACAAAGCTACTCCTGACACAATTATATTTTCATTAAACAATTTTGTAATTTAAAATAAGATTTATATACATGCGTCACGTGCGGGACATCCAAAGTCAACCTCTGCTTATGGAATAAGCTAATATTTTTTGCTCCATTAATACAGCAATGACGAAGTAAATTGTAGATTTTGAAAGCTATGGTTCCAACGTACATGAAACATGTCTCATAAGTTAAGAAATAATTATTTAAACCATTGGAAAAAAAATATGTATATGGCCATTCCATTGAAAATGGTCATTTTGTCCCACACGTGACAATTCCCATATTTCATAAAAAAGAAATATTTTTTGAAGAAAGTTTTAGCTTAAGTTTTAGTCACTTGTGATTTCTTAAACAACAAAATTTTGTTCATCATCCTTTTAAATTATTATTTTTTTATGAAATATATAAAGCGTCACGTGCGGGACAAAATGACCGTTTTGAATGGAATGCCCCCCCCCCCCGGCAGTTTTTCGATAAGAATTATTTACACTCATAAAACAAAGAAAACTTTAACTTAAAAATAAACAATCACGCATCACATGTCCGATATAAATACATTCCTTCACATCAACCTCATATCTATATTTTTTTCGAATGCTTATATCCGGGCCCCGAGGGGGGTGGATCAGGGGGCGGGGGGCCCTCGCGGAATGGAAGGTGAGAAGGAAAGGTGTACTTACATCCAGTTGGCGCAGGCGACGTGAAGGAGCGAGATTAGCCAGAGGGCGATCATAGCGATCCAAAACAAAGAGCGCGTGTTTTCTCACTTCGGCCCGGGACAAGATCCGATGCTGCCGACACGACTCGCAGGCAGCGATTTGCCACTCCGCTCGGCCCGAACGTGTGCGGAGACCAGCACCGGGGGTTGCCGTCGCCCGGCGAGACGATGCTGCGCTTTTATCGCTCTTTTTGGCGAGTTGCGTTTCTTTTGGTCTTCGAAATGAATCGTGGTTCGCGGAGGAAAAGTCAGTTGCGTCATTTTCAACTTTTTCTGGGCAGAGGAGGAAGGGGTTAGGCCTGTCACTTAGGAGGGTAAATCCTCACCCCCCCCCTGACTTTAGAAAATCAATGTATTTACGTACAAGAGGCAGGGTTTTTTTCTATTTTATCCAGTATATACCCTTTGACACCCATGAAAAAATTTAAAATAACAGGCCTGGGGGGGGGGAGTTAAATGGTGCACACTCAATGCATATTATATCGAAAAACAAAAAAAAAATTGAATTTTGACATCTGGAATTCAAATTATGTTTTTCGCAATCACGAGTGTGTGTATGTAGGCAGGGGCGGATGCAGAAAAATCTTTTGGAGGGGGCACAGGAAATTTAATACCCCCCCCCCCACCTTCGATGTTTCATAACAAAGTTTTGACGACTTTATTTTTAAATTGTGCGAGTTTTTATTTATTTATTTATTATTATTTATTTTTTTAAGGATTTCTTAAGGTCAATGAATCTACTTCTAAGTACATGAATATTATGCACTAATACACTTTGAATGTGGACGGAATACATCTTTAACGTTTCAAGCCATTTAAATACTAAACCCAATATAATGTCACCAAAATGATAGACATTGAGCGGCTTTACCTAGGAACATTGTCATAATGATTATAACATGAGGGCAAGATAATTAAATAAACCCATACCTCTTTTGAGTTTTTTAAAATTAATTTAATCATAACTTCATAACATATATAAGTTTCACTGAAGAATTCAGAAACTATTTCTGTATGAATTTCAAAACAATTGCTGATTTGTTCTTAAAGCCATGATACAGTTGAGGTAACATATTGATACTACATGCCATTTCTATTGAAAATCATGGTTTTCTAAGAAACTACTACATGATTTCTTTCCTTTTTCATCTTTTATTAGCTGAAAAAGAAATATATTATTTCGCAAATAGGTTCCTAGGTCAAAATGACTCTTTTAGGTGCGCCTACACATTTTAAAAAAATGTTAATTATTGATTTCATCAAAGAAGAATTAATGGACAAATCGCGATAATGCGGTTTCTTGAATTTGAAGTCAATGAGTTAAATGTATTCTGCAACTCTGGGCCTCTGACTCCAGTAATACTTCTTTAGCAAACAAAAATGCTTTTATTCAAAATATGCTGTGTGTGTGTGTTTTGTGTTCTTTTTAATTCGCTACGTAAAAAAAGTGCAAAGGAAAGGTCAGTTAAAAAGTAATAAATAAAATAGTGAAGTTAATTAATCCTTTGGGGGGGGGGCACGTGCCCCCCGCCCCCCCTAAAATCCGCTACTGCATGTAGGCGTGTGTGTTTGTGTGTAGGGGGTATGTGTATGTGTGTGTAGGCATGTGTGTCTGTGTGCTGGCATAAGTGTGTGGGTAGTTGTGTGTGTGAATGTGTATGTGTGGGGGGGATGTTTGTATGTGTGTAGGCATATGTGTTTGTGTCTGTGTGCAGGCATGAATGTGTGGGTAGTTGTGTGTATGCGTGTGTGTATGTGTAGGTGTCTGTATGTACGCGTGTGTATATGTGTTTGTGTATGTGTGTATGTGTTTGTGTGTGTGTATGTGTTTGTGTGTGTGTATGTGTGTAGTTGTATATGTATGCGCGTGTGTGTAGGATATGGATGCAACCTGGAGACGGCTTTCGCTATAGGAGCAGCATCGTGAGGAGCCGATCGACGGTGATGGTGCGGAGGGTGGCGGTGGGAAAATAAAATGATAGCACATCAAAACAGTCAAATGAAAGCAATAAGCAATCGTGATTGCTCAAAAAAAAAAAAAAAAAACATTTCATACACACATGTAAATGCATTGGTTACTCAAAACGAAGGAGGGGGAGGGGAGGGTCAATTGCCGCTTCCTGAAAACTAAGTAACGGGCCTAGGTAAAGCAATGACTTGCCACTGAAAGTAGTGGAGTCTTTGTTAGGAGGTTCCTCCAAATCAAGCCAGATTGAGGTTTAGATCAGGGGTGGCAAATAGGGGGGGGGGAGGTAAGAGGGGCGGTCTCACCCCTAAATTTTTTGGATAGAAAGATAGAAAATGGGTGAATTCAATTTATGCAAGTCGGCAATCGATGTTCATTAAAAAAATCTTGCTGGTTCTCAGTAACTATTTGATGAAACTCGACATATTCCCAGACTAGAAAAAGTGTTTTTCGATATTTGGGTGATGACTTAGAAATTCATGAGGTATTTTCCGGCCTTTTCAAAACATAGAAAGCTGATAGAGAACCATGGTTAATTTTAACTAAGGAAGACATTTCCTCATTTAGGCTAAATATTTCATACTTGTGTGCCCAATGTAACGATAGTATGTCCAATATGAGAGGCTCGTGTAGAGTGGTGTGGCTGCAAGGTTTTCACAAGAAAATTCCTTGACATTTTACATTCACTTTTACGCTCCTTTTTTAAGTGTAGGGGAAAAAGGGGCACATGTACACATTTTTTTTTTTTTCATTTCTTAATTTTTCAGAAAATATTGTCAATTTCTCACAGAAAAAGGGTCCCCGTTACTGAATAGTCTTTTCTTTGTCAGATTTTAAAATATATACTAGCTGCGTGCCCGGCGTTACACGGGCTGCTTAAAAAATGAAAGAGATGTCCAATTGATGTTTTTATATTACTCTGACATCAGTTTCTAAAGCGCTAAGAAGTAAATAAATACGCGTAATGCAAGGTTTGCAAAACACCAGTAGAGCATATTTTTGGCAAAAATCTCTTTAACGTTAATCATAGTTATCAATGATACAAGTTATGAGTATTTTCAATTGGCACAAAAGATGAAAATATATTCATTATCAACTATAATCTGTGCTCACGTTAAAATGAATTACATCTGATAGACTATATCTGAAATAGTTATGCACAAATACAATCAGCTTTTTACACAAAATGACACACACTTTTTGATTGATTACGTGAAACTAAAGCACCAAGACTAAATAAATACCAATAAGCATTAATTTAATCCCAAGGCATCAGATTCCAATTTATTTTTAGTTAAAATCCTTAAAAACAATCTTTTTTGTTCAACTCTGTTTCACTTAAAGAAATCCAAACAATCTTAATTTAACATGTTCTTTTAACGATACAAACTGTATTTCAAAAATAGAAACAGGAAGGAAAAAGAGAGTTATTATAATTCGAAAACTCACTCATGTGACGGGAAAAAGTCCAACAAAATAAATATAATTATTTGCACATCCTAAATGTACCAAAATATGAGGCCGGTGAATGATAAATTTACACTACAATCAATAAACATAGCTAAAGAAACAACTTTCATATGCTGAAAAGAATTAAGAACGTTGAATGTAAAAAATAAAAAAAGGACAGACGATAAAATAAAAGCTATGTCCGAATAGAGCAACCAATTTTAAACTAATCTTTACTAATAATAAAGCTGAAAGTCTCTCTGTCGGGATATCTCTCTGTCTGGATCTCTGTTTGTTTTTAAGATTCTCTGTGACGCGCATAGCGCCTAGGAAGTTCGGCCGATTTTCATTAAATTTGGCACAGAGTTAGTTTTAGCAAGGGGGTGTGCACCTAGAAGCGATTTTTCGAAAACTCGATTAACATGGGCGAGCAAATTAACATTGCAAATTGGCGAGAAGTTCATCATCCATTATTTGTAAATATACAGGCGAACCAAGTGACCTTTTAATTTTCTGTTACGGGCAAAGCCGTGCCGGTACCACAAGTTGAAAATGAAATTCTAGATGGAAACGTTGTTTTAAGATTTTGACAGCAGCCAAAAAAATCTTTTAAAACAATTATTAGAATTTTACTTGCTCACCCATATGCAAAATGGCAACAGGAAAGAAATAAAATTCCTGAATAACGTTATGTTAATTAACGTTTTAATTAAAATCTCCGCTAATTAAAGTCGCACAAGACGAGATTGGTCCTAGTGTTTTTTTGGGAAATTTCGAATTGATCGGTATCTCTTTTGACTCTCGATTCGCAGCGGTTCTCGAGAAGATCGATCTTCAGACAGACAGACAGACAGGCGGACGCGATCAGATTTTAATATTATAGTAGATTTAATATTAAAGTAGATATTTATTTGCTTTATGGAATTTTTAAAAAATGTCTTCAATTGTTCACATGTACTCCTATAGGGGGTACATGTGAACAAGCTTGGGGAACATGTGAACACGATTGAAAAATACAGGACGAGCATCATATTTCAATGAAAAACGAGTACTGGTTATAATAAATCATGTACGTATATTCCAATTACATTCAAGGGTTTGTAACCTATACTGTGTCAGTTTGAATTGTACAGTAACTGTCATTAAGAAAGTATTTTTTCCAAATTATATAACTCAGCTCACTGTCAAATTCAAAAGTTTCATATCATATTCTAATCACTAGATCTACAAGAAAAAATCTTATAACACTAAATAATACAAAGAATATTTTATTACGTGAAGTTTATTCTTGTTATAGAGTGCGTTTAAGCTTCATAAAGAATATGATGATGAATTTAAAAATTATTCTAAACTTCAGTTTTTAGTTAAAGGAAAATATTTTTTCTTTAATTTCCTTGCACTTGCAAAGATTATAGATCATTAAATTTTCGACCAACTATTTAGTAATTAAAGAATTAAAAAAAATAAAACTAAATAAAATTAATAATTATGTAACAATAATTGTGTAACATAAATAATAATTATGTAACAACAAGAAATTTACATACTAATTGCAGCAAAATAACCAATATAAATCTTTACATCTCTTTTAACACTCATAATAAGCATACACTAATATTTATATTGCGGAGAGGATATGGGAACAGTTCACATGTGCCCGTACATGTTGTACTCACAAGTGTCCCGTCATCTACTTTAGAAATTTTTTTTTTGAATAATTAAGATTTTTTAATTTAATTACAAGATTTAAACATTGGCATAAATTTACATAAATGTTCATATAATGAATTGCAATGACTAAATTTAGCTTTTATTAATTAGTTTAAAATATTGTTACAAATTCTGTAAATAGTAATTTTTTTTTTGTGATTAATTTGTCGTTTTCTAGCTAAATGTGGCGTTTATTAAATTATCTTTCATCTAAAATAATTGTAGTAACGTAACTTGTAAATAGTTTCTTGTAATGAATATACATCCCGCGTACATTCGGCTGAAGTATACGGTCCCCTCCTTTCTGAGTGATGAAATTTGCGAATGGAAAGAAATAAGAAAGCGTAGAACGGTGTAGGATTTTCTGGAATATCTGAGAAGCTCCCTTTCAATGTCTATAAATATCCGTGCCGCATGATAAAAAGTCAGTCTCGATTGAGAAGTTGTGCCGAGAGTGTATTAGCTTTGTTTATTGCGAGGCATTCCGCTGTGTTGTTTTGCGTATTTGGATGTAAATACGTGTGCCATCTTTGAGTATACGGTGTTAATTGATGTTTGCCTAATTGCTATGGTGAATTTAGCAGTTGCTAACAATCTTTCCTGTACATAGTGTAAATAAATCTCCTGTGTTTTCTCAAGAACTGTGTCGTCATTCAAGAAAGTTTGAAGTTGTATCACGCACTCTTTACAATATGTTTTTACACGAAGAAGACAGTAATAAAAGTACATCAACATCTGCTGAAACAAAGAAGCTGTCGGAAAATAAACTGGCTCCTTGCTGTGAAAGTTTGGTTAAGAAGTCGGGCTGCTACTGCCATTATTTGAGATTTTAAAAAGATTTTTTGATTGACGTTATCCTAGTAAAACATACCATGTTCACATGTGTGCCCCCTTTTCCCCTATATTTATTTAATGAGTGTTCATCGCTTTCTTCTGCTAGAAACACGTTTCACCTGCTCATACGCCTGCATTATATGCTTTCATAAAAACTTCTTAAAAATGCATGTGATTATGGAATTAAAAAAAAAACATATCAACAAATACCTTTTATGGGGCTGTATAATTATGCAATCTCGGAGTGACACAAGATGATCTTCAAGAGTTAAAATCATAAACACACTTCTCGATAACTTCAAAGCAGTGATTTGACGACTGGAATAATTATTGCAAAACGATTCTTTCAATGGTAAAAAAGCTCATGCCTTTTTTAGCATGTATGACTTCGTTTGAATTTTTATTCAATTTGTACGGAGGAAAGTTTTTGAAAAATGCTTTACTCTATCAACATCTTCAATCCGGCCCTTAATTTTCGGACTATTCAAGCTACAGTTCAATCTACAATTGATCTGTGCACCATACTACCATAGTTCAATCTACAATTGAAACTGAAAATAGATTTACATAGATGTACATTTCAATCAAGCGTGAAACTTTGCAAAAAAATTCTTCTTCCGAGCCAATTTTAAAAAGGCGCAAAAAAAAAAAAAAAAAAAAAAAAAAAAAAACTAAAATCCACATGATGATGTGAAGTCAAACATTGATTTTTAATATTTTTTATGAAGTAATAGATTCAGTTTCGAATGAAATTAACACAAGATATGATGATAATTATTTTTCTTTATGGTTTACTCTATATATTGTCTGGATTGGATTTTGAAAATGAAAAATAAAATGTTTCAATTATCAGTAAAATTTTTAACATGAGGCAAGAAAAACTACAAGCAATATACCGACAAGGCCGGTTACCACATCCAGAAACTGCAGTTTCATCATTGTTATGGACTCCTCAGTCTGGAATAGTGAATAACAGAGCTGGAGGCAGATGACATCTCATTGACGCCGACGAGACTTGATTATTCAATGATAAAAAATTAAACCCCTCACAATTTTTGAAGTTGCCTGGGTGATTTTGAAGAGCAAGATATAAAAAGTGTTTTCATTCATAACTTTGTTACTTCAATTATTTTTTAACTATGTACTCCAATCAGCTCAGCTACTAGACAAAGATTTTTTTTATGTCTCAGGAGGTTAGGGAATTATTTTCCAAGCACAATGGGCAAAAAAATCAAACGAAGTCATACATGCTAAAGGACATGAGCTTTTTCACCATCTTTTCTACTTAGCTGTACTGGCAAAACAGCACGACACTGGGCACTGATAGATTAGTAACACGATTCCCTGCTCTTCCGAATTCCAAAAATCATGTATTAAAACTTTTCCGAAAGGTATAAAAACTTTAGTATCGAGTTGTTTTGTATGATAACGTATTAGAAAATGAATCAAATTTTTAGTTGTTTCTGAACACTAATTTTTGTTCATATTAAACCGATTTTATGATCTCTTCCTGTTAGCTAATGTGTGTTTGGGACCGCACTGTGGTAATACATATTTGAGAAACTCGACCCCCGAAATGCGATGCTGAAATGCCACCCCTGACCTCTTCCTGTTAGCTAATGTGTGTTTGGGACCGCACTGTGGTAATACATATTTGAGAAACTCGACCCCCGAAATGCGATGCTGAAATGCCACCCCTGACCTCTTCCTGTTAGCTAATGTGTGTTTGGGACCGCACTGTGGTAATACATATTTGAGAAACTCGACCCCCGAAATGCAATGCTGAAATGCCACCCCTGAGTTTAGATCATTGGAGTTCACATGGGAAACCCCTCCCCCCCCCAAAAAAAAAGTAATAATCAAGAGATACGTCATCTTCGTTATCTAGTGTTGAGGAAAGTTCATTCATTCACTAATTCTGAACCTATTTTCATATAAATAAATTTACCGAAGATGCTCATAGGAAAACTTTTGATTGAGAATTTCCAACAAATGTCACATCAAGATTTTTTTTAAATTCACGCTATTTGAGATGGTAATCTGTATACTAAATACTTGGTGCAACGAATCTAAAAGCCTTTGGCTCCTAAACAAAATACCTTTCTTTAGGATGCACACTGAGTCAGAAACTGATGGATGTAAAACAGGTCCCAAATTTGTTACACAAAGATGAGTTTACCCAACATTTTAGTTTTTGAGAAATATTTAGAGCAGATGTTAAAAGTTACGGTCTGTAGTAGCTCTAATACACGAATCGTAACAAAGGCACAGCAACTGATGAAAGTTTTTCATATATACGTGCCTTATTGCCTACATGGGTATATGCGTATACATACACGTATACTCGTATATTTAACCCTGTTTACTGTAAAAACAATACATATTAAGTGAAATTAATATTTCATTTATGTCTGCCTCATGCTTAAAGATTAAGTGACTTTAGAAGAACAACATTCGTTTAGGCCTAATATTATGACCACCTTATCCCATCTTACTAAAATTCTTCTGAAAAATTATCCGAAATAGATTCAGCTAACTGTTAATGAGTAAGAGTTCTTGAGACATGTAGAAGCTTCATGTGAAGTCAATCTGTTCATAATTCTAACAAACAAAATTTTCCAAGGAGGTTTAAAAGAGGTGTTTAGATTTTAAAAATTTTCATATTCACACAAAACATTTTATTTTACCAAATAAAAGTTTGCTCGTTGTGAAGTTTTGCATTCAAAATGTAGTTTCTAACTGCCCTATCCCAAAATAAAATTTTCACATTCATTCGAACAT
Source organism: Uloborus diversus (assembly GCF_026930045.1). NCBI lineage: Eukaryota > Metazoa > Arthropoda > Arachnida > Araneae > Uloboridae > Uloborus > Uloborus diversus. Next base: position 218,066,261 of record NC_072732.1, read on the forward strand.
TTATTTCCATGCTATAGCCATTTATTTGACGTATGACCACTTTACCCCATTGACCACTTTCCCCCACCAGACCCTAATATATTATTGAACAATCTAACTTTTTATTAAGTTATTATTTAGTAGAATATCATGCAGTATCAACAGCACCTTTTAAACGTCTGGAAATAGATTTCAGTCTTTTTTTTTTTTTTTTTTTGCGTAATTTTTAGTAAGTGTTCAACCACACTTCAAGTCTTACTGTTTCTAGCTCCATTTTCGTTTCCAAAATGTATTTTCGTAATCTAGCTTCCAGATATCTCTAAATATGCTACATTAAGTACAAATCTGAAGATTGAAGGGGTATTTTCTAAACACTTTAGGACAATTTTTGAGGCACTAGATGCAAAAGTTGAAAACCGTGTGCTTCGTATCAGTATCTTGATAAAAAAACAACATTGTTTCCGATAACCAAATTTTTGGCTAAGAGTTTAAAATTGGTTTTTAAAATATTTAAATGAGCAGCATAATTTATTTTTTCATCAAAATATTCCAAACTACCAAGTCCTGATGCTGATATGCACCCTCACACAAGAACACCTTCATCGTCTGATTAACTAATCCAACTAAGTTCTTAAGATTAAGTTCCTCTTTTTTTTTCTTCTATTTACAATTAATGCAACAATTTAACCAGAAATGTAGACTTTATTTTCATATGTAAGCAAGACGTAATTCCGAAACGTTTTGAGCTTATTTATCATTGATTTTGCGACAAAAAGCATAAGCTTTCTGTTTTTCGCACGCCCAAGAAATTTTCTGCCGCAGGAGGTCCCATTTAATCCAGCTAATCAGAGAACTTGGCGAACAATTTTAGGTGAAAATTATATGCAAAATTTTTCATTTAACTCAGCAAAAACTTTTACAGCACTCAAATGTGTATTTTTCGTAATTTTTTTAACTTTAAATCTCCGATCACGCTTATTCAAGTTTGCTAGTTGACCTTTTCTTGCCTTGTGTTCGGTCCCATTCTTTTCTTTAAAGCATTTTATCGAGCACTTTACTATAGAATGGAATGAACTAACTAATTTAATGATATTTCAAACCAATTTACCGCTACTGTGAGGAAAAAATTCAAGTTTCGAATGATGATTGTTGTTTTTTACGAATAACATCCATTTTAAGGTAATAAGCACAATATTAAGCAATAAATAAACAAAAAATTAAAGTCAAATGACTTTTAAGGGTAAACACAATGCAAAAATAATAAAAAAAACGACATATGATAATTTTAATCATGAATTTATTCGAAATTATTTGAGTGTACGATGACTTTTGTGGCGTGTTATTTCTGTCTCTTCGTTTTTTGACCCATTTCAAAAAGGAGATCAGTCAAAATTTTGAAAAACCTACTGGGTTGTCTTTAGAATGACATAGGAATGATGTGAAAAAATTTCGGACTTCCTATTCGAATTCGGTTTTGCGTATTTTGGTTTTACTAAAAATTTCAAAATGTACGAACACTTTTGGGAGTCACTGTACATCGCAATAAACAATATTAAATTAAAATTAAAACCATTCAAAAGTCAAAACTTAAACATCAGTCAGTACATCACAATATTGCCAATTAAAAATTCCATAAAACATTTTAGGTATTTGAGATAATATTTTCAGGAAGCATCACAAAAAGTTTAAATCAGAAATTCTTCGAAGATAAATAAAATGTTATTAAATACTAAGCTAACTGCATATAATATTCAAGAGATTTCGTGAAAACCTTATCAATTAACAGAATAAAACACTTATCACACAGTGTTTCTTCTTTTCCTCTTCTTCAAAATTTAAAGATGAAATTTTCCTCTTTTTTAATAAATAAAATGAAGTTATTCAAGTTTTTAAAATAGTAATTTAGCTAGATATTTACACATAAAATAATATTCTCTGTCAACAACGAACAAGGGAAAAAAATAACATTTACATCCATCAAAACATGCCAACTCTTATCTTTTAATTCTTAGCGTTGCCATTTCCAAGAAGCGATCAATAGCGCAGACAATAATCAAATTAAATAACGCAAAAACAGCTAAATCACTCTACCACGCAGAAATTCGGATTTATATGAGTGTTTGGATTCGAGAAAAGAACAAGAAATAACTACACGTGTGCCTGGATTTTTGGCTTATTTATTTATTTATTTTTGGTTATTTATAGAAAATTACTAAATCAGTAACACCAAACCAATGCAGAACAATATTTAATTATTTTGTTGAACTTTCATTCGCAACTCCAGAGCTCGAATACGCTACCATGCGGTGATTAACAATACTGAAGAAAAAGATAAAGCATTCCATTCCACTTGTTTTCTTTGGGGTATATTACATGCGTCAGATAGTTTGTGATTTAATTTCTGAAGAATAGAAAAGAAAGCTTGCCACAAACACTATGAAAAATTAATGTCATTCACTAAACGCCAAAACAAGTTATAAGTTACGGCATTTGTTTGTTTTATCTTTTTCATCCGCCATTAGCCAGTGACTGCAGCGCCCCTTATAGTTTATTCGCAACTCCAACGAACTATAGGGGACACTGCAGTCACTGTATAATGGCCGACGAAAAAACTAAAACAAACGCATGTGGTAACGAAGAAAATGCTAAAAGTGTTGTGATTTTTGTTCGTATGTATGATTTTTTCGCTTTATTCTTTTTAAATTAATTTTCAAAGTCTTGTGGATATTCTGGCCCACGTTGAAAGAAATGAAAATTCAAGAAGCATTACTAAACGTCAAAGATTAATGCAAACTACGTAGTTCGTAGTTCTAAGCAGCTATTTCCACGATGTTGAATTCGATATTTATCAATTCTTGATAAAACTAAATAATAATTGTGGCCTGACAAGAACAACAATTAATGCTAGAAAATTCAATATGACATTACAAATTATTATCGAAAGAAGATGATACTTCTTTGCCTTGCTTGGCTAGCGCTTATTGTTTTGCATTTGTTGCTGAGTTATTTCTCTCGAATTCCCGAATCGGTTAATTTAAAATTTTTCTGTTTCGATTTTCTAATTTCTGAGTTACGATTTAATTATGTCAAGTTATACAAATCATCTACAGAATTCTTACGGATATATGGTGGTAGCAGTGGTTGGAAATAGCGCGCTACAAGTAGCGACGCTACTGTAGTAGCTACGTTTTTTAGTAGTTTGTAGTGTAGCGCACTACTTTTTTAAAAAAGTAGAGTAGCGAGTAGTTCGCTACAAAAAAAAGTAGTTTGTAGCGATTTCTGGAAACTACTTTTGAATCAAGTTTAAAAAAAAAACGCATTTTCAAACGAATCTGACTGGTGCAAGTCTTACGCGAGTAAAAGTTGCACCAATCAGATTCGTAAGACTGAAAAATTCGAGCTGACCTCTAACATATAATTTTGACGTCATGTGTTGTATCTGTTTGACGCCATTACTTTCTTTGGCATAGAAACTTTCACATTTTCCCAATATTCGCCTTGAATAGAGCATGGCTTAAAAAGAAAGAAACGATTTTTTTTCCAGTTTCCTGCAAACTTTGCCCGTTAAGCAAAAAGCTTTCGGTATTAATGCCATTTGCACGTGCAGTCGAACTAATATTTAGTACCCAAGAAAGAAGGTGATATAAGCCCTGCGCTTCCGTTAAGAAAATTTTCGTGTAGCGGGTGAGGAATTCGTGTCAGCTGCAAAATTCGTTCCTCGAGTAAAACTCGCTCTATATAGACATTTCGCGTTAGTCGAATTGCGTTCTAGCCCTAGTCCACTGTTGTTAAAAATTGCACATTGAAGTAAAGTAATCATTTTTAGTTATGTTTCATGTTTCGGATAATTAGTAGTAATGATTGGGATATTTTTCATTTTTCTTTATTTTGTCTTTTTTACTGATTGAGTGTTGATACATTAACATATTAAAAGTCAATTATTAAATGTTGTGAGTTTTTGAGGTTATTGGCAAAATAGAAAAATGCTGTTATTTCATTTTATCAGGGGCGTAAGAAAAGAGATAGTGTCCAGGTCTGGAACCCTAGCTTGAAGCTCAAAAGCAATCAATTCCTATGAAATAACTAATGTTATCCTATGAATCCCTAACTATGAAATATAAGTTCCTTTAAAATTAACTCATATAATGAAAATTTAACTTTTTCTCTTTTGTTGATGCACTTCATCATCTAAATCAATTTTATGTATATGTATGTCTAGTCTATGTAAAATTTAAATTAAATTACGATTGGATTTATCTCAATTTCAAGTAGCCGAGTTGCTCTTCTTGAATGAAATACTATTTACTGTCAGGAAAGGATTAAAAATTTGAAGGTTGAACTCCTTCCATTTTTAAATCCTTTCTTGCAGGGAATATTCGTGCAATTGGTAAAAAATGTTTCGATTGTCGAATCGTAAATTCAGTAAAGGAAGAAAGAATAAATAATTTATAGCAATATAGCCATATTCAAATGAGCCAATATATCAATCTGAAAATTTTGTTAATTTTTTCATTCAATCTCAAACGGTGGGTATGTGTATGTTATTTATTTATTTAATTTTTAAAAAGTAGCGAAGTAGCGACTATATTTCAAAAGTAGTTTGTAGTTGCTACATTTTGAAAAAAGTAGTTGTAGTTGTAGTTAACTACATTTGTGCTAAAGTAGTTGTAGTTGTAGTTCGCTACAAAAAAAAATGTAGTTTTTCCAACCACTGGGTGGTAGTTTTCTTTTCAGTTGATTGACCATTATTTCTTTTTACTTATCGAATTCTGTAATCTTACTACCATTTTATTACACTCATGATAAAAATTAAGAATGGTTTAACTAAAAACGCGAAATCTCGCCAAGACTATTTTGCTCGCACAATACTAAAACTATAACTCTAAACAAATTTGGCGAAATCATTCAGCTGAGAATAAAAGGAATAAAGTAAATTCTTTCTCGGTGAAATATTTTTCATTTTGTTCTACGATAATATATTCAAGAAAATATTTTGCATACCGTCCATTCCAACTAAATGCTGCTGTAAAAGATGGTTAGTTAAATTAATTTAAGATTAAAAAAACTCATATTCTTACAAATTCATACAAAACAATAAATTTTTTTACCTTGTATAACGTTATCCAAGTTTGTTAATCCAGTTTTCGCTTTCACCAGTTTCAATCAACTCATATTTTAGAAGGTAATAAGGAAAACTAACATTATTTTGAGAAGCTCGAGAATACTACTAAGGGACGAATTAATTTCTGTTGCTGAAAGCAAACTAAGACTCATCGATTGCGTTAATAAATACTCAGAACAAACTGCCTGTGTTTACGTCAACAGACACACGTGGAACGCATCGTGGCAATGTTTTGTTTCATCGGCAGTTTTGTAAATCACCGCAAGGTAGCGTATTCGAGCGCTGGAGTTCCGAATACACGTGTGCCTGGATTTTTATCTTATTTATTTATTTATTTTTTGTTATTTATAGAAAATTACTAAAACAGTAACACCAAACCAATGCAGAACGATATTTAATTATTTTGTTAAACTTTCATTCGCAACTCCAGAGCTCGAATACGCTACCCTGTGGTGATTAACAATACTAAAGAAAAATGTAAAACATTCCATTCCACGTATTTTCTTTGGGTTAAATTACAGGCTTCAGACAGTTTGTTGTGTAATGTAATTTCAGAAGAAAAGAAAGCTTCTCACAAAAGAGATGAAAAATGACTGTCATTCACTAAGCGTCAAAGCAAGTTATAACTTACGGCATTTGTTTGCTTTACCTTTTCCATCCGCCATTAGACAGTGGCTGCAGCGCCCCCTATAGTTTATTGGAGTTGCGAATAGGTTCCGCTACCTTTCGTAGCTAAGGATAATGGTTCAACTTGTGACAAATACATCCAATAATTTTTTTTATTTTTCTTTTTTGGCACCTGTTGTTAGTTCAGAGCAGAGTGTAGACCACGTATTACAGTTACAGTATGAATATTGCGTGATAAAATCGAATTTATGAATTTGGTCGGTGATCGAATGTTATATTATCTAACGCTGCAGACAAACCACTGGACAATCCGTATAGCGTGTATTCTTAGAAGAGAAGATTTTTTTATTATTTTCTTAATGGTGATTTCAATCGAAGAAATCATTTTTATTCTAAAAAGACATTCTAGTGATTGCTCCTTGAACCCATGGTTGATGAAATTATGCTCTTCATAAAATTATGCAAATGTAATTGCTTTCTCTACATTCATGTTTTTGTGAAAAGTAAAATACTTCCTTTAAAATTATTTCAAAACTGAGACTGATATATATCTGGATGTACATCAGTGAAAGACAGATTTACAATAACAGCAAAGAGAACAATCTAGACTCAATAATCTCTCGAAAGTTCTACGTAGAAAAGCATTCAAAAAGGCTTCAAGTCAGGAATTTAACTAACAAAGTAGTGTAATAAAATGACTTATCAAGGTAACAATGTCATCGCTAGATAATGCGTAGCAATAGAAGTAGTTTACCTAGTAACCATTTATAATCTCAAATCAGGTTACGTTGAAAGGCTGGTCTTAAAAGAGCGGATTTCTATTCTATAGGAATCACGCGAGCATCTCGACTAAGCATGCAGACGCATTGGTAATTATTTGATGCCTTGTGACGAAAATTTTAACATAATTGAATTGCAAAAATGAAACGCCCTGAATTGCTAATTTTTAAAGGGATGATAAGAGTTTTCCCACAACCTTATGAAAGCGACTTCAAGACTCTTAAGTGTGGAATTCCATTTTTAAACGTGCTTTGAAGTTTATATGATAAAATGCTGAAACAAAATCAAGAAATTTTGAAAAGCTGTATCGCAGTTGGATATTTTTCGGATCCATTTATGGCGGATATACTTCTATAACATTAATATCACTCACTTTTTCAATCACATTTTTCAATTCACTCTTTTTAAAGAGAACAATTCACAATAATCTGTTCATTTACAGCAAAGTAAAAAAAAAAAATATTTTACAGAAAAACAGAGTGAACGAACGTCGCCATGTTCAGGTAAAGAATGAATAAAATAAAAATTCGGAAAAATCCGGAAAAAAAAATCAATTATTCGTGAAATACGCATGCTCATGTTGTGGGAGAGACAGCAGTCATTAAGGGGGGGGGGTAATTTTCTAATATTTTGGCAAATTCTTTACACAATCTCTGATTAAGACCTATTGTTGTTCAGCAGACTGAAAAGGTGCGGACATAATGCTCTTTTTTTCGGAGAATTTTCATTTCTTTTTTTTGTCAGGGAAGAGCATGTCTGACGAAACACTCTTTTTAGCGTTTCTAGTGACGTTACTGTAATCGGGGGGGGGGACGGCGAGTTCGCTTTAAATACGAACATTACAATTAGTAAAATTAAAATAAAAGGGCGTTTAAATGTAAAAAAGGATAGAAAAATTGAGAGGGGAAACAATCGTGTTCAAAAACGAGCTGATGTGTGCATCACATGACTTCCTTTTACTCCAATTTAATATCATTTCCCCATTACTGGCAATTTTAATGTGATTCAATTTTTTACTCTCTAAATATCACCACCAGTGGCCAAATTGAAACAAGTTATTAAAAAAAAAAAAAAAATCCGCCAAATTTGTCGCCAAGTTGGCGACAAACCTTGGTGAAAAAAAGGCTGGCGATATATCGCCAAGTGTCCGCCAAATTATAACACCACTTGAGGTACATCAAAACTAATAATGATTTCCTCCCAAAAAGGGGCAAAAACCCTTTTAGGAACACCCGAATGCAACCAAAAGAGGAGGTGCACAACTAGACCCCACTAGGAGTCTACGTACCGAATTTCAACTTTCTAAGACTTACCGTTCTTGAGTTATACGACATACATACGTACAAACAGACGTCACGAGAAAAATTCGTTGTAATTAACTCGGGAATTGTCATTATGGATATTTCGCGTGTCTATACGTTCTTAGGTACTTATCCACGTGTGGTCGAGTGGAAAAAAAAAACACACAATATTCTTTCGGGGGTGAGTAAAATGAAAATTTAGGTCTATTTTTGAGTGAAAACTTTTTCGTGAGTACAATACTTCCTTTTTTGTAAAATGAAGTAAAAGGAGCACAACAAAGGTGGAAAAAATTGATTCAATTGAGTTAGTAGTAACATATGAGAAGAAAAGCTTTTTAAATTCTTAGTTAATAAAATCTTTTTTTTTTCTTCAAAAAAAGTGTTTGATGCTAGTTCACATTCACTGTGAATTTTTACTTCATTTTACATAGTAAGTGAAGTATTCGCGAAAAAATTTCATTCAAAAATCAACCTTAGTTTCCATTTTGCTCATGCTCGAAAGAATGTTGAGTTTTTTTTTTCGATCCGAACACGTGTGGAACACCTAAGAACGTATGGACGCCCGAAATATGCATTTTGACGATCCCGGAGTTAATTGGTACGAGTTTGCCGTATGTGCGTATGTATCTCGCATAACTCAAAAACGGTATGGCGTAGAAAGTTGAAATTTGGCAAGTAGACTCCTAGTGGGGTCTAGTTGTGCACCTCCCCTTTTGGTTGAATTCGGGTGTTTCAAAAGGGATCTTTTACATTTGGGGGGGGGGGGGGATCATTGTTAATTTCGATGCAAACTCAAGTGATGTTATAATTTGGCGGACACTTGGCGATATATCGCCAGGCTTTTGGTCGCAAAATTTTGTCGCCAACCTGGCGAAAAAATTAGCGATTTTTTTTAAAATCTGGTTTTAATTCGGCCACTATTGGAGAGATTTAGAGAGGAAATCATCGAATCACGTTAAAATTGCCAATAATGGTAAAATAAAATATGCATAAAACGTTTTTTTGGTTCGGTTTGCAACAAACTAGGGGTGAAAATATTTAGTGTTTCCTTGCTTTCTCCAAGTCTTTATTATCATTAAATTGGCGTAAAAGGAAGTTCATATGATGCACACATCAGCTCTTTCATTGAATATTTAAAGCAAAATAACAGTAATAACAAAACTTTCGTTGTGTCCCTTCAACCTCTTTATAAACGGGCAGGACTGTTTTTAGTTAGGGCTTAGTTTTCGTAGAACCTCAAGGGTACTTTTCAATTTTAAGTGAATTTTCATTTGACAAACGCTGTTTAAGAGTGAAAATAAAATCTGGAGGCTGATGGGTTCTTGCATTTTTTTTTTTGTCTGAAATAAAGCGCTGGTTGAAACATGCAAGTAGTTTTAAGCGATTTATGCATAGAAAACATTTCGAATGTTCACTTTATAAATCAAAATATTTTCCTTCCTAAGTAACATAAATATGGGGATTTTATATTTAAATGTTATGACATTTTTTGTACCTTCTATTTTCAATCCAATCTATTTACAAGCATTTGCGAGCTTTCAGGGGAATAATTAATTTCAGAGGAATAAAATAACGTTGCCATCTACATCTAAATTCTGAATGTAACAGTCATTTGTCTTTTTATAGAGATATTCTAAACACTGCAGTGTGTAAAATTTTCTTAAGAGAAGTGCCCTACAATACTTAAGAAAGCACCTCTGTCAAAAATATACTTTAGGAAATATATACACATCAAGAAGCATTTAAATGAATCGTGAAAAGGATCTGAAGTCTTTATTATCTTCCCCCCTCCCATAGGCGCACACAGGAATTTTGCAAGGGGAGGGTCCGAGATCAAAAGCTTCATTTTCATATTATACCCCAATACGCTCGTCAAACATATTGACTTGGTTTTGTCGATTCGCAAGAACGGAAAACAGTAAAAAATAAACTATTGAATAAATAATTAGCATTTTGTAATGAAATATACTTAAACAAATTACCAGAAAGTAAAGTAATTTTTACGCTTTTACTTTTCTTATAGTTAAGAAATGGATACAGCAAAGCAAATTCATCGTTGTGAGAAGCACCATCAGAAGTTCATAGAATCTCATTTTAATCTATAAATACAAAACTAAAAACATCGTTATTATAGTGTGTTCATTTATAATCACCATTCTGCTTCTTTTAGGTCATTTGTTATACAAAAAGTGCATAATATTTTTAAAAATCTTTTAGCGTATGTATTTTATTTTTTCATTTATTAAAATTGAAATTATTGTTCGCTTTGTTTGGAAATATTTTACGTACAAAATACATAGAATCGTAATCAATCGGGGAAAAACAACAAGACTTATGGGAGGGATCTGGACCCCCTGAACCCCTCCCTTGTGTGCGCCACTGCCCCCTCCTTCTTCACACTCTCAGAGTTATGTCGAAAACATTTCTCTCGTTTTTCTTTTAATTTAAATTATTGGAATTTTTATTGGCATTAGTTCGTACATTAGCGAGGCCAAACATTTTCTACTGGTGGGAATGTTAGTCGTACATAACTTATATATATGTGCATTAACATTTTACTTGGATTCTCAAAACGACTTAAAACCGACTGTTCTAGGGTGGTGTTTACTTCCCCTCATCCACTGCACTAAGTTTTTAAGGAATATTTTTTGTGCTTCTTAAGTTTCCAGCACCTTCCGGTGCATTTTTTACGACCTTTTCGGAATTGAATTTTTAGAATTTTTTAGTTCGTATAAATGTTACGTGATTTTGGGTCAGAAACGCAAAAACTTCCCGTACTCGCCTGGTTAACTGCTTGTCACCCGGGGTGCCCCCCCCCAAGGTTACTGGTGAAAATCCCCCCCCCCCCACTATTTATTCTCAGCTCTTCTTCCCTTTTTTAGCTCTCTTTTTCTATTTTATTTTTTAAAATATTTTTTGTTTATTTATTCATTTTTTCATTTAAAATAAATCAATAAAAAATTTAAATAAATTTAAAAAAAAAATCCCCCCAATAACTTTGTGTGCGCTCAACATACGCCATAATCTCCCCCCCCCCCCTCCTGTATGCACTCTGCCCGTCACCAACACCATCGGACCGCCTTCGTCTGTGATCAGAATTTAGATTCTACAATCATCAACTCCCGATCGCGTCGACCTGTCTCCTCAGCATAAGAATCGAATACCCTTAATTGATATTCCACGGGAATCATTTGTCTTTACGCATTTAGTTCGATCCGCTGGTGATCCGACCCAGTCACTTCGTCGTTGAAAGATGAAGCTCTCCGACAAGCGCTGCAACAGACCGTAGGTGTGGACGGACGAGATCCAGAGGCTGCGGGGAGGACGTCATCACCCTTTCTTCTCTGAACGAGTCTCGTGTCCTCGATAACCCTATCAGCATCTAATACACGAACTATCCGATCCGACTATCACGAGGCACTCATCCGAGTGAATCAGTTCACTTCTGAACAGTGGCGCACACAGGAATATTTCAAACGGGGAGGGGGGGGGGGGCAGGATCGAAGGTCCACTATCTTCATATCATAGTCCAACAGGTCGCCAAACATATTCTTTTAACAGTAAGTTACCGCCCGCTATGCCAGGGCTAGAGCCAGAACTAAATAAGGTGAGTTCGGGTAAGTGCGTATCTTGAATTTCAAGGATCAGTTTCTGAAGGATGGTGCTCTGTTAAAAATTCTTGTACGTTTAAAAAGTTTTTAAAGTTCATTTTTAGGTCCTTTCTTAAGGTTTTCAAGCATACATTATGGCGATTAAACCACAAGCAGAAGATTTAAGATCTCTTTTAAGGCATTTCTTCTAAGGGTCGCACTTTCCCCCACGTGGTGGGGTAAATGCGACCCTTGACCATTTTCATCACTCCTTTATATTTACATTGAATTGAGCATGAATGTTGCACTGTTTTAATGAATTTTAAAGTATATTTTCCGCTAGAAACCTATATGTATAGTTTTTGCAAATAATAGGGAAGTTTTCGATTTTTCAATTTTATTTTTATATGATAGAGTGACATGTATGAATATCATAGGTGAAAAATTTTTTGCGATACGATAAGTAGTTTTTTTAAAATTAATTTTTAAATTTCAAGCGATAGTGACGTCAAATGGCACAGGAAGTGACGTCATGCGCTCTTCCGCCGCTGGAAAAGCCGAAGGACGTGCAGTTGACTTCGAAGACGAAACGTAAGGCTTATCTCCTCCCATTTAACTCCTCGCTTTTCTGGAACATTAAACCTCTCATCCCTCTCGGAAATATTCGAATACCATCATTGATGTTACTTGAGGAAGATTATTAGATTGTGCTTTAACGAATCCAGCCTCCATAGTGTGCTCAAAAGGATTATTGAATTTCTAGAAAATAAAAATATCAGCGCGCTCAAAATGTCCGTAGCGAAAACAAGGGATCTTCGGCGGAATGTTGCCCATTAGTGCCTGTGACGTAAGCTCGTGACGTTCCAGAAAAGCGAACTTTTGCGCGTGGATTTTTAAAAATTCTTTAAAAATCAAGCACGGTGTTTTAAAATTCAGCGATGGTGAATTTTTTAGTTTTGAGGGTCAACTAACAATATCCAATAGTCAAAATATGAACATTTAATAGGTTGCAACTGCCCTATTATGATTTTTATGATTAATGTGATCTCTCTTATACATATTTTGATTTGCCCAGTTCACAGAAGACATGGTCGATATCTCTCTTCTTGATTTTTCTAAGTACAGTGAAACCTGCGTAAGTTGACCACTTGCGGTGCACTACTTCAGTGGTCAACTTAAACAGGTGGTCAACTTAACAAAGGTTGATTTATATGATAAGCGCTAATTCCATGCCTGTAAAAAGGGGTCAACTTACAAGGGTGGTCAACTTCACAGGTTTTACTGCATTTAATTTTTTCATATTTTCTGGTTTCTTCAGCCATAAAACTTTCTGGCTGATTGCTTTGAAGCTCATTTCTGTCTCAATCATTACTTTCATCTAAACTCTGTATTATTTCTAATTGAAGAATCGCAGTAACTCTACCAAACGAAGATATCCAACCTCGCCTAGCTTTTAAATGGTCTACAAAAGTTCATTTTGGAGGGCCAAATTACTTAACTTCTGCGTTTAAATTATCTCATTGACACCTCATTTTTCAGTTTTTAAAGACTTGACGTTGCTTAGAGATTATCCTTCAAATACGATTTCCCTTGAACCATTCTTTCGTGCATAGGTTCTCTCCATTTTCCGAATTCAATGTACAATTGAAATTTAGCAGAAGTTAAAAGGGTAAATAAGGAATGAACTGAAAATAGAAATTATAAGCAAATTTAAAAGCAAAATCATGGGGGTCGCACTTTCTCCACAATATGAAACGCACTTACCCCATCTTATTTAAAAGAAAAAGAAAGTGCGACCCCTCTTACTAGCAAAGTCGGATTACAGTAATTAATTAAAACACGCCATGTATGTTAGTAGTAACTTGTTACAAAAAAATACAACTTACACTTGCTGACTTCAGTTGTTTGATATGACAACAAAATAAACGAAACTCTATCCTTCTCAATCTTTACATTAGAGATCTATACAATACATTTAAGTTATCACTGATTGTGTTTTATCTATGAATACCCGAGCCAATATTAACTTGTAGGAATAATCACTGGACATTCTCCCAATATATTCAATGCATGAAAACCCAAAATTCTCAGAGGATGCACTTACCCCGCAGACGCACTTATCCGAACCCACCTTACCTACATGCGATATCAAATCGATGATTTTCGTCTTCCCAAAACTTTTAGTTCGGGGCAGAGCCTGATTACCGCAAGGGCATGTGGGGCACAGGCCCCCTCCTCTTAGATTTCAGGGGGACCCAAAATATCCTTAATTTATCATGTTAATTAAAAATAAGTAACGATTTCACTCAGAATCTAGTGTACAATGATATCATCAATAGTTTTGCAAATGCCAAAACAAGGAAAAAATCTATTTGTTGATAAAAATTCCCCTTAAAAATGTGATCTGTTTGCAAATCATAAAATCACTCCAAATTTATTCTGTATTTACTATTAAAAGTTATATCATAGATCATTTTGGTATTTACGGTTTACTGCAACGGGCAAAGTTTAACCACATATATATATATTTATTGTATACTACTATATCTCTTCTACTTTTTAAATGTATGTATTACATAGTGATATGAGGTACCACCAAATTTAGTATGGTTGTGTAAAAACGCAAGTATCGAAATATTTTATTGCTTCAACATATAAAAAAAGCTGGAATGGGGGGGGGGGGGGCACAAAATGAATTTCATTTCGTACCCAGTGCTTCAAGAATCTTAGTGGGGCCCTGAAATAGAAATGTGCCCCATGTCCGGATGATCGGGCTCTGGTTCGGGGTGCTCCTGGTGGTCAGACAGTACATAAGCAATGCTTTTAAACGAATTTTCAATTTTCTCTTTTGATTCTGGCTTTAGTTAGTAAGTAGTGAGAATCTTTCTTCTTCTTATTTTTGCATTTTTTCTAGAAAAATACTTATTTTAATTTTATTGAGCAATCACGATTGCTTATTGCTTTCATTTGACTGTTTTTGAGGTCCTTTGATTTTTCCCACCGCCACCCTCTGCACCATCACCGTAGACAGGCGGGCTCCTCAAGCTGCTGCTCCTATGGCGAAAGCCGTCTCCAGGTTGCATCCATGTCCTACACACACGCGCATACATACACAACTACACACACACGCGCACATACACACAAACACACATACATACAGACACTTACACATATACACACACAAAAACCTACACACACACACAAAACTACCCACACTTTCATGCCTGCACACAGACACAAACACACATGCCTACACACACATACCCCATACACACATATCCCCCCCCCCCCACACACACTCGTGATTGCGAAAAACATAATTTGAATTCAAGATGTCAAAATTCAAATTAATTAATTTTTTATTTAATTTTATACTTGTTCTGATCCACGAGATTCATCTTAATATGAGGTGTGCATCCCCTGGGTCGGGAGTTTTTGAGACATAAAGGGCTCGCAGTACCTTTCAAACATTTTTTTAAAATTTAAGTAAATTTTATATATTTTTTTGAAACCATAACATGCATACTTATTTCTGAATCAATAATTTATTTTCAAAATTTAAAACTGTTGCCTACTTTTTAAAAAAAATTAGGAAAATTTCAATTTTTTAAAATCTCCAAGGCTTTTTTTATTTTTGCACTAATTAAAAATAAGTTTTTTGCTAAACGATCACTATAATCATCATCTGTGTATTCATTTGCTTATGAATTTATTAGAAAATTTTCCGTGATTAATTATGTAAAAAATCAGTTTTTTTTTTTAAATTTGGTTTTTAAAAGTTTAACATGTTCTAAAGATTAGAGTAATTTATAAAATGCTTATCCAAGGTACAGTTTTGTCAAATATGTTATCCCAATTGCAAAAAGTATTACTTTAAAGCTGTATCTTTAATAGAAAAAAATCCTTAGGGATTCTAATGACATGAAAACACAAAGAAACCATCATCGAGAAAATGCAGTTTAAAGTTTTTCTTTTGCATAAGAACACATAGCGAGCATGGCCTAAAACCACGCATAACTTTTTGAATATTTGAACTAAAGCAATGAAACTTTTCCCCTGTGTTCAGAATAGTTTTTAGTTTTGAAATAAGCGATAGTTTTTTTTTTTTTTGATCGTTTCATCATTTTTGAGGTACTGTAACCTCTTAGTTCTCTCGTTTCATTTTAATGAGTCGTCCAAATAATTGTTGTGAATAAATACCCCCGACCCTAGAGCGGGCTTGTAGACGAAAGCATGGACAGGAAAATGGGTAAATTGTCTTGAGTTTAGAAAATAAGGAACGCATTCTTTCGCGCGACGGAGAAAAGAAATCGTGGAGTGGCTTCAGCGGAAATCTTGATTAATCCGTTGATTGGACGCGAAGGAGGAAGCGCTCTTTCTTCATGGTCGGAACACCGCCCACCCACACAGATGGAGTGTTTGAAAACAGAGCACACGCAGCGATTACCCACCGTTTCATTGGACTAAAAAGAATTCGAAGCAGCGGGTTTTTCTTTTTTTTTTTGGCACAAAAATATATGTCTCGAGAAACGAATGCATTTCTTTTTTTTACTTCCTTTTACAAAAAAGGAAGTATTGTATTCGCGAAAAAAAATTTCACTCAAAAATCGGTAGACTCCTAGTGGGATCTAGTTGTGCACCTCCCTTTTTGGTTGCATTCGGATGCTCGAAATTGGGTCTTTTGCCCCTTTTGGAGGGGAATCATTGTTAATTTCGATGTAAACTCAAGTGGTGTTATAATTTGGCGGTCACTTGGCAATATATCGCCAGTTTTTTGGTCGCCTTGTCGCCAACTTGGCGACAAATTTGGCGATTTTTTTTTTTTTAATTTGGTTTTGATTTGGCCACTGTTGGTGATATTTAGAGTGAACAATTGAACCACATTAAAACTGCCAATAATGAGAAATGATATTAAATTTGAGTAAAAGGAAGTCATGTGATGCACACATCAGCTCGTTTTTGCTAGTAGCGGTAGCTATCTATTTTTTAATGCCAAAAAAATTTTAAAAAATGGATTTAAAAAAAAAACTTTTAGACCGATTAAAGTAATCAAGGATTCATGAGCGCGGATTACATGTTACATGGGATGAGAGATTACGGGAGGTGGTCACAATGACCGTCCAAAAATTTCTTTTTTCTGCAAATTTTGTCTGATGATTCGGTAAAAATATCATTATTCGGCGAAATTTAGAGTTCTATTCGACGAAATTATCATCATTCGGCAAAATTTGGAGTTCCGTTTGGGAAATTGAGAATTTACGCGAATCCCCCCCCCCCCAAAAAAAATAGGGGGAGGAATTCCCTGTAAGGATTGCAGCCCTATTTTGAAACCTTTTTTTTTTCCTTTTTTAAGCTTCCCCCCCCCCCTCCACTTTTGTCTATGCTCTTAATGGATTCTTTGAGCTTCTAAAATTAATAATTTTTCACAAATTTCAGTCTATATTTTCAGGTTTCTTTTAAAATTCACGATAGATATTGCGCGAAACAAACACAAGTAGCAAAAAGAAATATGCACAACTATAATATTAAATAAAACATAGTGTCCTCCCCCCTCCCTTCCCTCCGTGCTTAATTACCTGTTTTTTTTTTTTTTTTTTTCAAAGAAGGCAAAAGGAAAAGGGAACTCTTTATCTTTTGCTAATACCTGGTATCAGAAATGTTAAGTAAGACATGATTTAAGAGCAATCAGTCATAATTATCTTGTCTAACCGTTTGATGTTTAATAATGTTCCAAAAATATACAGGGATAATTACAAATGCAGAAAATATGCAATCCGAAAAAAATTACTTAAATAAAAAAAGAGAGGAAGAAAAATAATCT
Organism: Uloborus diversus; assembly: GCF_026930045.1. Taxonomy (NCBI): domain Eukaryota; kingdom Metazoa; phylum Arthropoda; class Arachnida; order Araneae; family Uloboridae; genus Uloborus; species Uloborus diversus. Next base: position 218,083,481 of record NC_072732.1, read on the forward strand.
CTGTATTTTTATAGTCCAACAATATAGACGACAATGTTAATTACAGAGACGAAATTTTTCTTCCTTCAATATTTTAATTCTCTTAATTTTATGAGGGTAACGGCACCAGTAACTGACAAGGGTCCAGTAACAGACGGTCGAAAGTTTGGATTTAAATAATAAGAATTTTAGGCGGTAAAACTGATGTTGCCGTGGCCGTTGAATACGGTGTGACCATCTAGTGTTATCAGAGTGAATTTTATGAGCCAGTTGGTATTTATAAGGCAGTGGTGGATGGCTAAGAAAAGCAACCACGAGGTTAGCCGGTGTTCAATGTTCGTTTGAATTTAATAAGGTTTTGGATCCAAAAATAAAGAAATTTTGTACATTTTGAAGAGGAAAAAGAAATTTTATCCATTATTAATATTTTCCTCATCCTATCTGTCACTGGGTATCATCATATTTTTCGGTGTCTGTTACCCGGGGTAGAAACTGAGCAAATAAAATTAGAACTAACTGATTCAGAGAATCCAGAAGCAGCCAAACGTTAGATGAGACATAGTTGCATGAGAGAAAAACAGTTTAAAAATTTTAAATACATTAAAGGGCTCAGAAAATTAAATTAACCTGAGAGCGATGGTGCCGTTACCCTAGTCCTAAGTGAAACGAGTTGATGTGTGCATCACATGACTTTCTTTTACTCCAATTTAATGTCATTTTCCCATTATTGGCAATTTTAATGTGATGCAATTATTTACTCTCTAAATATCCCCCCAACAGTGGACAAATTGAAACCAAATTTAAAAAAAAAAACAAATTTGTCGCCAAGTTGGCGACAAAACTTGGCGACCAAAAGACTGGCGATATATCGCCAAGTCTCCAACAAATTATAACACAAGTTGAGTTTACATCGAAATTAACAATGATTTCCCCCCCCAAAAAGGGGCAAAAGACCTTCTTAGGATCATCCGAATGCAACCAAAAGGGATGGTGCACAACTAGACCCCACTAGGAGTCTACGTACCAAATTTCAACTTTCTAGGACATACCGTTTTTGAGTTATGTGAGATACTTGCACACATACACACATACGCACATACATACGTACATACGGACGTCACGAGAAAAATCGCTGTAATTAACTCGGAGAATGTCAAAGTGGATATTTCGCGTGTCTATACGTTCTTACGCACTTATCCACGTGTGGTCGAGTCGAAAAAAAAACTCAACATTAATTCGGGGGTGAGCAAATTGGAAATTAAGGTCGAATTTTGAGTGAAATTTTTTTCGCGAATACAATACTTCCCTTTTTTTGTAAAAGGAAGTAAAAAATCGTTCTTCCTATTAACATAAGTTTTATCATATGATTCGCTTCCTGCCAGAAAGCGCATAAAACAAGCGTATGCCAGCTACTGGTTAGGAAAGAGTATTAAATACTCAAAAAAATCATACTCAAAACCTCAAATTTTCTGGATTTATCGGCGCAAAATATTTATTCCTAATGTTACTGGTTTAATGGGAGGGGGGGGGAGGGGTATGTGAATTTCTCTTTTTGAAGTTGCCGTTAAGAATTTCTGAATTGCTCAAAAATATCCTTCGCTAAATCAATCAATAAATACATAATCCATGTTCTACGTTATAAATACTTCCCGATAAAATGCAATTGAAGCAAACCCATTTATTAAATCAAGATTTGTATCAGCACTTTTTATTGCATAGCCTAATAGGTTTTTTTTAAACTCTTCACAACTGTTCAAATCAAATAAGCCTTGGTAATGAGGTGTCTTATGACCGAGATCTTTCGAACAAAAACTAGTTCGTTCGAATTATTTTGCGCCGAAAATATCGTTTGGAGGCGGGGGAGGGGAGATATCAGAAGGAACGTGATTTCCCCATCTCATAATTCTACTTTCAATTTCTTTTTAACGAACTTTTTTTCACTTTATTTGCCACTAGTGGTATCCGCACGACTTTGCCCGTAGTAGAAAATTAAAAGATCATTTGGTTCACCTGTATACAAATAATGGATGGTGAATTTCTCGCCAATTTGCTCGCACATGTTACGGTTCCAGGTTATGATAATTTGGTAATTTACTCGTCCACGTTGTGATAATTTGCTCGGTAAAATGTTCTTTACAAATTGGAATAGAAAAAGAAAAAATCGAATTTTTGAAAAATCGCTTCGAGGTGCACACTCCCATGCTACAAACTAATTTTGTGTCAAATTTCATGAAAATCGGCCGAACGGTGTAGGCACTATGCGCGTCACAGATATCCTGACAGACAGAGACCCAGATATCCATACACACTTTCAGCTTTATTATTGTTAAAGATTTTACTTTCTGTTTCGATTTTCTTTAGGAGAGGCATTTTTACTTATGCCTTTTTTTTGAGCAATCACGATTGCTTATTGTTCTTACTTGACTGTTTTTGGCGTGCTATCATTTTATTTTCCCGCCAGCACACTCTGCAGCATCACCGTCGACTGGCACCTCACGATGCTGCCCCTCTAGCGAAAACCGTCTCCGGGTTTCGTCAATATCCTACACTTACAAGCATACACACACACTCTCATGCCTGCGCACAGACACAAACACACACTCCTACACACACTCATGCCTGCACACAGACACAAACACACTCCTACACACACACATACTCATGCCTGCACCACAGACACAAACACCACATGCCTACACACACACACACACACACGGAACGAACGCCTACACACACTCGCGCGTACACACACAGCACTGCTTACACAACAGGCACATAGCATGCATACATACATACACACGCACACACAAACACACACGCGCATTCATACACACACACGCTCGTGATTGCGAAAAACATAATTTGAATTCAAGGTGCCAAAAATTCAAATTAATATAATTTTTTTTCTTTCTTAGTTCACGGTAAAATACGACGAAAAGAACAAAAATATTTATACTTGAAAAAGTTTAAAAAATGTTTTACCCACATTTAAAATGTTAATGAACCGATTTCAAGGGAGGATTTAGAGAAAAACCTTAACAGGTTTTTTTTTTCTTCTTTCGTTTCCATCTTTTTTCTTTCCTACTTTTTTCTGTGCCTGCTTTATGATTCGTTTCGTCTTCAAAACAATTAAAAGCTTTTTGATATAAATTCGCAGTTTCCTATGGGAGAAAGACAGGGTCTTTGTGAGTGACGATTAAGCCGTCCCAAAGCCCTCGATTTTAAGTCATATTTCCATTCCTAGTATAGTAGTATGTTACAAATATAAGACCTTGTAATTCCCTCCACCTCAAGGAAAAGCTCTTTTTCGTTACGACCACCTGCCCCCCCCCCCCCCGGGAGAAAATTATATTTTGTAACGACCCCCCATCTAGGGGAAAATTTCCAGTTGCGCTACTTAAAAAGGGACAAAAAATTTAAGAAGCAAATTCTCTACTATCTTGTCTAATTTAAACAGAAGTCTGTTGCCTATTAAATAATTCAAATTTTGTTCAAACAAGATTTTATTTTAAAACCTTTAACATGTTCCCCAGACAACAGTTTTTATGTTCAGAGGCAATGCTAATAAAGAGGAGTTTATGAAAAGAGAAGGAGCAATTCCCTTTTCATAAGAAAGAAAGAATTGTTAAATTATCTTGCCATTTTTACTTCCTTTTACCAAAAAGGAAGTATTGTATTCGCGAAAAAAATTTCACTCAAAAATCGGCCTTAATTTCCATTTTTCTCACCCCCGAATGAATGTTGAGTTTTTTTTTCGACCCGACCACACGTGGATATATGCCTAGGAACGTACAGACACCCAAAATATTCGTTTTGATGATCCCCGAGTTAATTACAACGAGATTTCTCATGACGTCTGTATGTGCGTATGTATATGTCGCATAACTCACAAAAACGGTATGTCCTAGAAAGTTGAAATTAGGGCCTAGTTGTGCGTGCACCTTCCCTTTTGGTTGCATTCGGATGTTCCTAAGGAGGTCTTTTGCCTCTTTTTGGGGGGAAATCATTGTTAATTTCGTTTTAAACTCAAGTGATGTCATAATTTGTCGGACCCTTGGCGATATATCGCCAGTCTTTTGGTCGCCAAATTTTGTCGCCAACTTGGCGACGAATTTGGACGATTTTTTTCAAATTTTTGCTTTAATTTTTAAAATTTGGTTTCTATTAAGCCATTGTTGAAGATATTTAGAGAGTAAACAATTGAATCACATTAAAATTGCCAATAATGAGGAAATAACATTAAATTGGAGTAAAAGGAAATCATGAGATGCACACATCCGCTCGTTTTTATTGTCTCCCGATGGGTATGGGCACAGCTCCTAATATAAATTTTAGGAATATTTATAACATCAATAAATTCGCTTTACCAGCGGTGCCCTTGCACATCGTCTATAAAGGCGATGATGCACAGTGGCGGATTTATGCGGTAGGGGATAGCCGCAATGCATTTTTGCATTCCACTAAACTGGCAGTTATCATGAGTTTTTGAATTGAATTTCGGGGCCTCCATGGCCCTTTCACAATTGCAACATTGTAAATCCGCCAGTGATCATGTGCTCAAGGGCGGATTCAGGGGAGGGTCAAAGGGTCAGCTGACCCACCCTGTGACAAGAATTTTATTCTGATTATTATTAAACTTCAATTTTTTAGATCCGAAATAATAGCATACGGAATCAATGTTAGCCTTTTTTTTTGGTAGTTTCTCTCATCGTGTCATACTTAAAAGGGTCGATAGGGGTCGTTTATACAATTTGAGATTTTTGTTCATTTTTAAGAGAACAATCATTACCAATGAGCTTAACGTTTTTCCCAGGGGTGTGCGCAAGGGGGGGGGGATAAGGGACACCTGTTGGCCCGAGCCCGAGCTTGAAGGGGGCCCAAGATTTTTAAAGTGTGGAGTGAAATATATGTAGAGACGTAGGGGTAAACAATATGGAGGGTGGCCCGTACAAGTCATTTGCGACGGGCCTCGAAATTTCCGTGCACATTCTTTCTTTATCTATCTTATACAGTGCCCGCCGCTTATTAAAATCGCATTCGTTTTGAGGACATTTGATTTTAAAAAACGGCTGATTTTATAAACCGGCACTCATGCACTGAAAAAATAAAAGGTTTTTAAGTATAAATACTCTAAAAAAGAAATAAATTACGATTAGTTGTATTTTATTTTTAGTCAAGTTGTATTGTATTATTTTAGTTCAGTTGCAAAATACAGTTGGCATTTTAACTTACACAAGGTACACTTTTAAAATTTCTCAAGGGTCTTAAAATATTGACTTATTGTTGTTTGAATAAGAGAATTTGAAAGTAAAGATTGAGAAATCCCTACTTTAATTGCAGCATCAAACTACATTTAGGAAGCTTGTCATACTAATTCAAAATTTCGAATTCATCTTTCACACTGAAGTCATCAGCACGACTTGCTAGCTAACAATTTAACTCAATTGTAAAAATGAACTGTCAACCCTTGCAGATAGCTGAATGAGCACGAACTGATTGACTCAGTGGTGAGTGAGCAGGGCTGCATGTCGAAACAGTTCTGCGAAGTGGATATAGGCAGCACCAACTAAATATATGGATCTGAAACAATTCTCTTGAGATTGCTTCATTCTTCTTCTTTTTTTCCCATTCAACTCCCCCCCCCCCAAAAAAACGTACAACCTTCACTTTTTTTCCCGTTTTTGTTTATGTGGAATTTGTTATTTTATTAGTGCTGCAATGTTTTAAATCCTTAAAAGAAAAAATAAAATCCTGGTTCTATTCAGAGAAGAATTAACATATGCTCTCCAAAAGTTTGATTTTTTAAAACGGCGAGGATGATTTTATTAAAGGATAAACTTAACATGTTTTCATATAGAAAAGATTCTGTTCTTCCAGATTTGATTCTATAAAGCGGCTGATTTTATAATCCAGTGATTTTATTAGTGGCGGGCACTGTAGTTAGAAAATCATATGTTCAAAGCTAACGGTTTCGTGACCAGCCTGCCTGCCTAACGAAATATGACTTTTGAAGAAAATTTGAGGGAATATGATCCATGGCGCAAGCTGTGTCATTGAACATTTTCAGGGTAGAGAGGGGGTAAATTAAAAAGGTTTTTATTTCATTTGGATGGGGTATTTGAAATGGCGTTCCGTGAGGGGGTGTGCAATCACTCTTGGGGGAGTGGGTAACCCTGCTAAACTAATACTTTTTAACATAGGAAGTATAACGCTGGACATTGAAGCTTGACCCCCCTAGCAAATATTTCTGGATCTGCCCCTGCATGTGCTCCCTCAAAGATTGAGGAACATCGGATTCACGTGAGAACAGTAAACCTCGAAATGGGGTTTGCCCCCTTCCCCCCCAACCCTTCTCAAAGTGTCATACTTCATCTTTTCTCCCCTTGCACCGTGTCACGCTATTTTTCACAAACATTACTCTCTTATTGAAAATGCGTGGTGACACACGTCTTGTTACCCCCCCCTTCCTTCTCTTTGTCACTAGCTGTCACAATGTCACGACCCCCCTTCAAAGTATGACATCTTTTGTGGACACCCCACTCGCTTCTCTTCCGCTTCCGATATTAAGGTAATCGCCTGTGGTGCCATCTTTCGGTTGAAGTTCATATTTGTAAACTTTCAATCCATTTTGACTCTTATCTTCTCTCTCAAAAATGAATTGTCGCTAATTATTCACAGCACGAAAAAAATTAATAAATTTTGCAATTTTATTATAAATGCAGAGCAATCTATATAAATTAAACAGAGAATGTGCATGGATATAAGTATGTATGCAGGAGCAGACTGGGGCGCCAAATTTGACTCCCAAAGGCCACAAAAATATATAAATAAATAAATAAAAAATAAATAAAAGCGCTCAGGTTTGCGAGTACAAAAAAAAAAAAAAAAGCGCACAGGTTAGAGGGCGCAATAAATCTTATATAATTAAAAACTGAGCGTATGTATCTATGTAGTTTGTACCTATTGTTACAAATTCTGTAAATAGTAATTATTGTAGGAACGTAACCTGTAAATAGTTTCCCGTAATGAATATACAACCCCTTTTTCATTCGGCTAAAGTATACGACCCCTATTTTCTTTCTTTTCATTGATAACGGTCAACGCATTTCGAGAAGCGTGTGGAATATTTGAGAAAATTCTTTTCGGTGTATTTAAGCCGTTAGCGATGGATAAACAGTTTAGTTTCGATTCAGATTTCGAACGGAGAGCATTTTGCTCTGTTTATAGCGAGGCATTTCGCTGTGTTGTTTTCGTATTTGGAAGTAAATACGTGTGTAAACGTTGAGTTTACGGTGTTGCGTGATAATTGCTTAATTGCTGATGAATAATTTGGCAGTTGTTGAAGATCTTTCCTGTACATAGTGTAAATAAATTTCCTGTGTTTTTATCAAGAACTGTGTCTTCATTTCAAGAAAGTGGAAGTCGCACCGAATCCGTTACAATTTGGCGCCCAACGTGGGGCTTCTTCTGGACTTTCTTGGAGTAAGTGTGACTTTGGACATTTTTTTTCATAAAGACTGTTTGAATTTATAGACTTTGTTTTTATGGTGATTACTCGCGCAATGGATGACCAATTAAAACAACTTCTGGAAGCAATTAATGCTGTGAAAAGTGACTTGACCGAAAGTTTGGCGGCTAATCAAGACCAATTAAAAAGTGATTTGACTGCAAGTTTTACTGCAAATCAAGAACAATTAAAAAATGATATGGCGGCTAATCAAGAACAATTAAAAAGTGATCTGACTGCAAGTATGTTGGCAAATCAAGACCAGTTAAAAAGCGATTTAACGGTGCTGAAAAAGGACTTAACGTCTAACCAAGAAGAAATTAAAAACGACCTTATTTCGGTAAAGACTGTGATGGAAAATAAATTTAATGACATAGAGCATCGAGTTGATGCAATTGAAGAAAAATTTGATACCGTTGAAAGCCGATTCAATGCTGTAGAAAATAAATTTGAAGATGAAGATAGAAGATTTCATCTACTTAAAGAAGAGATCTTTAAGGACGTGGAAAGGAGATTGGCGACCGCGGAAAGCAGCTCTGTACAGTTTGGCGCTCCCACATCGGTTGCTCGACCGTCCATTAAACTTGCCACATTTGATGGGAAAACTTCGTGGCAGGTTTACAAAACTCAATTCATCATAGTGGCGGAAGCGAACGGATGGGACTCTGCTACCAAGGCCTGTCATCTTGCAGCATCCCTGAGAGGTGACGCAGCGGACATTCTCCAGACCCTTCCGGACAGCCAGCGCCTGGATTTCGCCGCCCTCACATCTGCGTTGGAGCTTCGCTTCGGGGAGAAGTGCCAGAAAGATTTCAGCCGACTCCAGTTGAAGTCCCGTTTCCAGAAAACCGGGGAAACCCTGCAAGAGCTAGCGGCGGACATCGAGAGACTGTCTCATCTTGCTTTTTACGACTGCCCAGCGGATGTTCGAGACAACCTGGCACTCAACTACTACATCGACGGGGTTCGAGATCCGGAAATCCAGAAAGCTCTACGGATGGCGGATGTCAAAGACCTGAATTCTGCCGTTGTGTATGCGATGAGATACGAGGCCGCCCAAGAAGCAACCCGTGTGGATCGCCATCTAATCCGGACTCAGGAAGCTGATGAGTCTGATTCCAGGTCGTCCCACCTCGCTGAACTTGAGAGACAACTCGGTGACTTGACAAGACATTTGAGCAGCATAACAGCCCAAAAGAAACAAGAGCAGAAGTGCTGGAAATGCGGTAGTGAAGGACACCTGCGAAGGAGTTGTCCGGCTCGCCAAGCTACGCGAGGGAAGGAAATCACCACCACTAAAGCTCTGCAGATTTCCTCTTCTAGTAGTGGCAGTGATGGACTTTTCATTTACGCACATGTAAATGGGAACCCATGCAGACTGATTGTTGACACTGGAGCCAATGTGACAATCATTAGGACAGATGTGGCTCGTGAATTTGGATTGAAACTGCTGTGGACATCGCCACGCGTAAGTCTCCAGACTGTGACAGGTGACAAAATTGAGATTGACGGTAAAGTGGACTTGGAAATAGTGTTTGGGAATGCCACCTACCATCATACGGCATTCGTTGCTGCTATCACAGACCCCTTCATTCTCGGATTGGACTTTTTAAAGAAGTATGACTTCAACCTCGACTTCAAGACAAATGAGCTGCACTCGATGAGAGAAGACATAGCCGTTTTCCCCGCAGAAAGTGATGTAAAATCCGCTCATCAAATAATAGCCCAAACAGATTTATCGATTCCCTCAAGGTCAGAATCATTAATACCTGGCTCCATTGAAGAAAGCAATAGTTTTCGATTTGGACTCATTGAATCCCCCAACCTAAACAATAATCTAAAAGGAGTGCTGATAGCATCTACGCTTGTGGACCTTTCTAAAGATGTAATTCCTGTAAGAGTCGCCAACGTGAGTGAAAGGCCAAGGAATATTCGGAAAGGTGAAGTGTTAGCAACTTGTACTCCAGTAAACTGCATCATTAGAAGAATCAACTCCCCCGAGACTGTGTCTTCTGAGTCCTTGACATCGAAGTTACTTGGGAGTGCGCCATTATCGAAAGATCAAAGAACTGCTGCGGAACAATTGGTGGAGGACTTCAAGCATCTGTTTTCATCTACATCGGAGGATGTGGGTCGGACGAATTTAACGCAGCATAGGATCTACACTGGAGAACACCCCCCTATTAAACAGCATCCAAGACGACTACCGTTCGCCAAGAAGGAAGAGGTTGAGACCCTCCTGAAAGAGATGAAGGAGAATGGTGTAATCGAACCCTTATCCAGTCCTTGGGCCTCTCCCATCGTCTTGGTCCGAAAGAAAGATGGCTCCACCAGATTTTGTGTTGATTACCGACGGCTGAATGAAATCACCAAGAAAGACAGTTACCCTCTTCCACGGATAGACGACACCTTGGACACTCTTTCCGGACACAATTGGTTTTCGACCCTGGACTTGAAGAGCGGCTACTGGCAGGTTGAAATACACCCTGACGACCGAGAGAAGACAGCGTTTACAACTGGACAAGGCTTATGGCAGTTTAAAGTGATGCCCTTCGGCCTCTGCAATGCACCAGCTACGTTCGAGCGTCTTACGGAGACAGTGTTAAGAGGACTCTCTTACGAATCCTGTCTGGTCTACTTAGACGATATCATCATCGTGGGACGCAGCTTCGAAGAACATCTGGCAAATCTTAGGAAGGTGCTGCAAAAGCTTAAGGAAGCCAATCTGAAGTTAAGTCCGTCCAAATGTAATTTGTTCCGCAGGGAAGTGAACTATCTTGGTCACATCATCTCTTCTGAGGGTGTGCAAACCGATCCAGAGAAGGTATCTGCGGTCAAGAGTTGGAGTCGTCCCGAAAACATCCATCAGCTGCGAAGTTTCCTGGGGCTCTGCACGTACTATAGGAAGTTTGTGAAGGGTTTTTCCAACATTGCACGACCTTTGCATAAGCTGACGGAGAGCAAGCAAAAGTTTGAATGGTCCAAAGAATGCGAAGATGCATTTCTACGACTGAAGGAGGCTTTAACATCAACGCCTATCCTCGCCTATCCTCAGCCTGAAAAATCCTTCATCCTAGACACTGATGCGAGCAACGAGGGCATCGGAGCTGTTTTATCCCAAGAAATTGACGGAAATGAACATGTCATCGCTTACTGGAGCAAATGCTTATCAAAGTCGGAGCGGAATTACTGCGTCACCAGAAAGGAGTTACTGGCCATAGTGAAAGCTGTAGAACACTTCCATCATTACCTTTACGGCCGAAAATTTCTGCTTCGGACAGATCATGCCTCATTAACTTGGCTTTTGAACTTCAAAAATCCGGAAGGTCAGATAGCCAGATGGATACAGCGGCTCCAGGAATATGACATGGAAATCAAGCATCGAAAAGGGTTATCTCACGGTAATGCTGACGCTTTATCAAGGAGACCCTGTCCTGCGAACTGCAATTATTGTTCCCGAATCGAGAAACAGTATGGAACGACTAGCCCTACCGCCTATCAGGTGACAGTGACTCCAACATCATCAGAACCTGATCCATGGAGTGATGACCAAGTTCGAAAAGATCAACTTGAAGACCCCGACATAAAACCAATTTTGGAGTTCATGGAAAGCGACAGTCGGCGACCTAGCTGGCAGGACGTTTCCATCTTCAGTCCTGCAACAAAAAGATACTGGGCTTTATGGAACTCGCTCCATTTGCGGAACGGCGTGCTACACCGAAAATGGGAATCTGACGACGGCAAGACATCTAGGTGGCAGTTACTACTTCCCCGATCAAGGCTTTCAGATGTTCTGAAAGAAATACATAACAGTGCGACTGGAGGACATTTTGGTGTCTTGAAAACCCTCCATAAAGTTCGGGAGCGCTTCTTCTGGAGCAAGGCGAAGGATGACGTGGAGAAGTGGTGCCATTCTTGTGACGCCTGTGCTGCTCGTAAAGGACCGAAGAAGAGAAGCAGAGGGAAGCTACATCTGTACAACGTTGGAGCTCCTTTCGAACGAATTGGGATCGACATCCTGGGTCCTCTACCAAGAACTGCTGATGGGAACAAATACATTCTTCTTTCCATCGACTACTTCACCAAATGGCCGGAAGCATATCCCATTCCAGATCAAGAAGCTACCACCGTAGCAGAGACTCTAGTCCAACATTGGATCTCGAGATACGGAACACCTTTGCAGATTCATTCCGATCAAGGGAGGAATTTCATCTCTGCTGTGTTTAAGGGCCTATGTCAAATTCTCGGAATTGAGAAAACTAGGACAACACCACTACACCCACAATCGGACGGCATGGTGGAGAGATTTAATCGCACAATCCTAAATAATCTCTCGCTTATGGTATCCAGAAATCAACAGGATTGGGACAAGAAGCTACCTTTGTTCCTGCTGGCCTACCGCAGTGCTGTCCACGAGACTACCGGATATGCCCCATCTCAGATGCTCTTCGGACGAGAGCTTCGGCTACCTTGTGATCTCGTCTTCGGTCGTCCTCCGGATGCGCCTGCATCGCCTGAGGAGTACATCCAGGATCTCCAGGCCCGGTTGGAAGACGTTCATAACTTCGCACGAGAGCGAATCAACATCGCGGCGGAGAAGATGAAGACCCGATACGACACAAGGTCTACTGGACATGAATTCAACGAAGGCGACAAGGTTTGGTTATGGAATCCCATCCGACGGAAAGGTCTGTCACCCAAATTGCAGTCGCATTGGGATGGACCCTACAAAGTCCTTAACCGACTAAATGACGTCGTAGTGAGGATCCAAAAATCACCTAATGCAAAACCTAGGGTTGTACATTATGATCGGTTAGCCCCATACTATGGCCACAGTTCATGAGTATTACGTAAACAACCATGGTTGATAACATACAAGTTGTAGAGAATTAATTTTTGTTTTTAATGTTTAGTAATATTTCTTGTTATTATTGTGTTTTCTGTATCTGTTAGTTATTAATTAATGTGTATATTTGTAAACTTGTGATAGAAGTTTGGCACCCTTTCTGGGGATTGTACTGCCCGGGACGTGCAGTCCTTAGGAAGGGGGCAATGTTACAAATTCTGTAAATAGTAATTATTGTAGGAACGTAACCTGTAAATAGTTTCCCGTAATGAATATACAACCCCTTTTTCATTCGGCTAAAGTATACGACCCCTATTTTCTTTCTTTTCATTGATAACGGTCAACGCATTTCGAGAAGCGTGTGGAATATTTGAGAAAATTCTTTTCGGTGTATTTAAGCCGTTAGCGATGGATAAACAGTTTAGTTTCGATTCAGATTTCGAACGGAGAGCATTTTGCTCTGTTTATAGCGAGGCATTTCGCTGTGTTGTTTTCGTATTTGGAAGTAAATACGTGTGTAAACGTTGAGTTTACGGTGTTGCGTGATAATTGCTTAATTGCTGATGAATAATTTGGCAGTTGTTGAAGATCTTTCCTGTACATAGTGTAAATAAATTTCCTGTGTTTTTATCAAGAACTGTGTCTTCATTTCAAGAAAGTGGAAGTCGCACCGAATCCGTTACACTATGTATCTATGTTCAAGTTTCTCCTCCCGAACGACAGTGAACTGACCATCGAACCAGGTATCGATGGATTCGTAATCTTCAAGTCTCTATGTTTGGCTATTCAACATAATCCTTCGATAATAGTCACTGGAGATATTAATTAAAAACTTAATTATGACACTTAGATTTCGACATAAAATCCCAATTTTTCGAAGGCTTTCCTCTGTCAAATTATTATTCAGTGCTTCATCTCAACTTTCCGCAACAATGCTTTTATTAAAATTTATAGCGGTGAAGAAAATCATTGAGATGAAAGATCTGTTGCCATTTTTTTTTCTCGAATACGAACAAGCAAAATTCTTTTTTTTTTTTTTGTTTAAAAGGCTTTTCCTGTAATCGGGGGATTTAAAATGTTAACTTTTTGGTTATTTCTCCGCAATCTGCCGCAAAATATTACTGTTTTTTTTTTTTTGGTTCAAGCCTGAGTGTTGAACTCACGTCACTTGATATAACTTTTATTTTCGAGGTGGACCGTGCAAGCCGGGTGAGGCCAGCTAGTAAATAAATAAGTACCAAAAGCACACAGAATTGAGGGGGGGAAAAGGATTTTTTAAAAAACATATTATAAAAAAAAACGGCTCCGCACAGGTTTGAGAGTGCGAAAAAGAAAAACTAAGACACACACATTCGAGGACGCAAATAAAGTAAAATAAAATAGAATTTAAATAAAAAAAAAAAGCTTCGAGGGGGGGAATCAAGGTGCACACGTTTTAGGATGTAAAACAAAAACCGAAAGAGCTCAGGTTTGCGGGCGAAAAAAAAGGGGGAGAACAGAGTGCGTTCGAGGGTGCTCAGGCGGGAGGGTGCATCTGCGGGCGGATCAGTCCGCCCCTGCACGCACGTCTACACACACGCAAGCACTCGTGATTGCGAAAAACATAATTTGTATTCCAGATGGTAAAAATTAAAATTTATTTAAAAAATTGTACTTTATTTGCGTCCTTGACCGTGTGCTCATTCACCCCCCCCCCCCCCCACACACACACAGTTTCCTCTCGTCTCTCCTTTTATACTCCCTCGAACTTGGGTGCCTTCATTTTTTTTTTTTTTTTTTTTTTTTTTTTTTTTTTTTTGCGCTGTTAAAACTGTGCGCCTTCGTTGCTTTTTTTTATTTTCGCAGAGTTAAGATAAGCCTTGAATGAACACAAACGAATTGTAACCATGGAGACAAACATTTTAACATTTTTACTCTTAAAAAGACGCAAAATATACAGGAGACTCACAAGTTTGAGGACGCGAAAAAAAAAAAAAAAAACACCGACGGCACAAATGTTCGAGGGCGAGGGGGAAGAAGAATATTTGAGGGTGCAAATAAATAAAATAATACATAATAAAAAAATCGAAGTTTCACAGAGGACGTTCGAGGACGAAATTATCATAACGTGGAACCGTAACATGGGCACAAGTCAATTGGCGAGATACGAAATTATCATAACGTGGAACCGTAACATGGGTACAAGCCAATTGGCGAGAAAATTCACCATACATTATTTGTAAGTATACAGGCGAACCAAAAGACCTTTTAATTTTTCTATTACGGGCAAAACCGTGTGGGTACCACTAGTACTATATATTGCTCACTCTGTTCTCCAAGAGATTTCAGACATAACACACATGGAACTAACCGATTCAGTGGGCACGTTTCCAAAGGAAATGCAGTGAACTGGTATGCAGTGAACGTCTAGACACGCGAAATATACATTTTGACGATTCCCGAGTTAATTACAACGAGTTTTCTCGTGACGTCAGTATGTACGTAAATGTGCGGATGTGCGTATGTATGTCGCATAACTCAAGAACGGTATGTCCTAAAAAGTTGCAATTTGTTATGCAGGCTCCTAGTGGGGTCTAGTTGTGCACCTCCCCTTTTGGTTGCATTCGGGTGTTTCTAAAGGGGTCTTTTGCTCCTTTGGGGGGGGGGGATTATTGTAATTTCGATATAAACTCAAGTGGTGTTATAATTTGGCAGACACTTGGCGAGATATCGCCAGTTTTTTGTTCGCCAAGTTTTGTCGCCAACTTAGCGACAAATTTGGCGATTTTGTTTTTAAATCTGGTTTCAATTTGGCCACTGTTGGTGATATTTAGGGAGTAAACTATTGAATCACATTAAAATTGCCAATAATGGGGAAATGACATCAAATTGGAGTAAAAGGAAGTCATGTGATGCACACATCAGCTCGTTTTGTTCCACGTATTCAGATATTTCAAATAGAATCTTTAAAGCTAATTTTCAATCGAAAAGTCATTCGAAATTAAATCACTGATGGGCAGAAAGTAATTAAAATAACTCCAATCGAATATGTAATTCACTTATATTTATTTATGAAATTAGGGAAAACAAACAATTACACGTCTCACAGTGCTGGCGGGGGGGGGGGGGGGGGCTCTCCGAACTGAAGAATTTCGCGGAAGAGAGATGATGAAGTATAACTAAATCCGACCTTTGAGGGAGCCGACGGACGGAAGTCCCATTATCTCGGGATGCGTCAGTGGCGGTCTGAGTGGGAAGAGAGCTTCCGCCAATTCTCTCATTAAAAGATGCTCTTTTTTTTTTTTTTTGGCAACTCCTGATCACCGGAATTCAGACAATTAAACCGAATGGCTACCATTTTGAAGAAAGTAAGGTAACGCAACAATTTGAGAATTACGTGAAATACACCGCCATCTCAGTCATTTCCAGCCGAGGACTGCAGTTTCGTGCTTATTAGCACTCAACAGCCCGGCATAGGAAAGTGAATTTGAGAATTTGAGAATTGTCTACTTATCTACTGTGTATGCCAGGAGCAATATATCTGAACAACTCTTTAATTATTGTAGTGGGGCCGTGGTAGCCCGATCGGTAGAGTGTCGGATTTGGAGCCGGAGGGTCCTGAGTTCGAACCTCGATGGTCGAAGACCCACTGTCGTCATTAAAGGGGACTGGGCGACGTTAAATATGCTCGTGGTCTCAATGACCTCCAAGTGAAACGATACCTCTGGGGGTGCTAGCACCAGGTAGCTATTAGCTCCTGGTCTAGTTCTAAATTCTCATTAATTGTTCGATCCGGTGATGGTGCTGCCATCTGTCGGTATATAAAATAATGGAGGCAAGGCACTTAGTATGCAGTCCTCGACATAAATACAGTTGTAGTCAGTTGTGACTCTGAATAGGAATTATTATACAAATTTTTCAAATAGCTATTTTTTAATGTGCTCAATTTGTTGCAATCTTGTGAATTCTGGCTTTTATTGCATTAATTTCCACGCAAAATAACATCTTTTTCCGGAACTTGACCTAAATGTTGATTTTGCTTGCTTTACACAATTTTGCATTATGTGTACGGGTTTGTCGAGAAATTAAAGAGGTATCACCAAGTTGCATCATTTCTGGCGACTCATTTTTGGCGCCAAATTCGGTCAGCAATCGCCATGGCGACATTTTCGGACCCACTGTATTTCAAACCTAGTAGATAAATATAACCTAATAGCAGGGGGGGGGGCATCCCCAACAAGAGCAAGAGCGCACCCACCTCAAATATCACCAAGATCCCCCCAAATCGACAGCTCAAATCCCAAAAAATAAAAATACCCCGTAACCCCCCCTCCTAAAAATTTCAATGGCACAGTCTGTGTGCCTGACTCCCCCCTCCCCCCGTTGGGCATCCCTGCTATTAAATAACTCCAGTAACTTCCAGAATTCATTCAAAATTCACCTGAATATTTTCAAATAGAATAGAACTTACTAGAATGTTCTCTCAATGCTATAAATAATGAGTAACTGAGTTTTTCTAGTTTTCACTTACTGTGGGTCTAATTCGCACTGTTGCATAAATTCTGTTTCAGCTGTGATTTGGTTCAGTTTATTGTTACAGTAAAACCTGTAAAGTTGACCACCTTTGTAAGTTGATCACCTGTCTAAGTTGGCCGCTTTTGTAAGGAACGGAATTAGTCCTATCTTATATAACGAAGGAAAACCTCTGTAACTTGACCACCTGTCTATCTTGACCACTAATATACACCAGTTTTGGTTTGGAGCATTGTAAAAAACCCTTTTTAAGTTGACCACTGGGAAAAAGCATTAGATTGAACTGAAAGTTTCATCAGTTATGCCTCAAATAAGTAACCAGACATTTTAGAAAAACCTATGAATATTTGTGTTTCCATCGAAAAACATTGGGCTAATGTTAAGTCCCAGAAAATGCGCCGAACTTCAATAAGGAGTTATTTTGTTGAAAAGTAAATTACCATGATGGTTACATTGGTACAAGAAAAAAAATCAAGTGAAGGATTTGGGTCACTTTTGACTTGTTATGAATTTTTAGGAATTGTTAATATCAAGTAGTTTTTTATAGGCAATAAGGCTTTTTTTTGATCGATTCACAGAAATTTTAAAATTTCTATGATAATTATCATAACGTGGAACCGTAACATGGGTACAAGCCAACTGGCGAGAAAATTCACCATACATTATTTGTAAATCTACAGGCGAACCAAAAGATCTTTTAATTTTTCTGTTACGGGCAAAGCCGTGCGGGTACCACTAGTAAATAAATAAAAAGAAAAAAAGAGACTTGTTTTGGAGTTGGAAAGAATTTTTTTTCCATGCAGAAAAAAGTGAGGTTTTGAGTTGAATAAAATCTTTTCTCTTATTCCTAAATTTCTTTACACCTGATTCTGCCTTCCGACAGAATTCTTTCAAAATATCATTTCTCGATGAACCTATTTGATCGTTAAAAAACCATTTCAAGGACCATTAAGGGGAGTCAGTACCCTCTATATCGTCAATGTTAATTTGCACAGGTTCATGTACCTTTTTCTGAAAATCTATTATAGATACAATTATGAAACTTTTTCTGTACGTTAAGTAGATTCTTTGCTCTATACTGAAGTAAAATTTTACAGAAAGAAAGCTTAGTCTTTAAAAAAATTTCTAATGTGTAAGTCACTGTATTTTTTTTTTTTTTCAAAAAATGTCATTGTGCCACACGAAATCAGCTGTATAAAAAAATATTTTTCGAAAAAATTTGCTTCAGTGTATGCAATTAGATGCATGGACTAGCTGTTAAAAATTTCAAAGCCTAACACTATTTAGTTTCTGAGAAAAAGGAACATTTAGTTTCAAAAATACCATTTCGAGATATCGCAATTTAAAGCGGAAAATCATACCTCATCAAAATAGGTTTAAATTTTTTAAAGTTAATTTTAACTTACTTCTAATATGAGCACGATTGTGGGAAAAATATGAAATTCTTTTCAATCCGATGGTTCAGTGGTAGATTCAGATATCTCAACTCGAAGAAAACTTAACATCTTTATTGAAGACTATGTACATATTTACATTGATAATTAAATATAACCAAATCATTTACTCTAAACAGCGAATTACTCGGTTCCACGGAGCTTGCGCTTCGCGTTTCGAATTCTATTCCATCTCTAAAACTATCTCAGTGTTGCCACTAAATTTTTCCACAATCTACTTACTTAATTCAATAAGCGCTTGCAACGCTCTCTATTGGAATAATAGGCGAGAAGGAGCATAGAGCTTAGGTTTCTCTACAACGATCAAGAAGTTTGTGTCATTAAAAAGGTATTGAAATGGAGTTTCAAAATATATAAAAATCAAAAAATCGAATTTTTGAAAGTATCTAGGGTACTGACTCCCCTAAGGACATTTTGGTTTGATAGTCATTCTTCTCATCAATAATCGCAGATCGCATGCAAACTTTGAATAGTGGTGTCTTTTTACGCAGGGGATTAGGATGAACTTATCGTTGAAAGATAAGCATAATAAGCATAATTTTTCCAGGTAAAAGCTCCATTTTACAAGTTAAGAAGAATACACGTGTGTGTAAAAACGGCATTGCAGACAAAGAAATTTAAATTTCAATTAGTAACTTAAAGATCCTGACTCATGCTCGAAGATTGCTCCAATTGAAATTACTCGGTCAGAAGGTCAATTATTTTTCTACTAGCATTAAACACGCTGCTGCGTCAGAATAACTCACTGTTTCGACCAGCGCTGCGGAATCGAAGTTTGGGGTAAAGGAGTCGGGAGTCAAAGAATTTAAATTCCAAGAATCGGAATCGATCATTTTGTCGAAACTCTGCCAGGACCAAGACTACCTAGTACGAGTCGGGAACTGATTAATTTTGGAGGGGGGGGGGGAGGAGTTGGAGTCTAATTCCCAGGAGTCGGAGCCGGTCATTTTCCCTCTGACTCCACAATCCTGGTTTGAACCCGGAAAAAATGCATAGATCCTTCAGCCTGGGGTGAGGGAGGCATAAAAACAACTTTTACTTTGCTAGAGACCACGAAAAAGTTGAAACAGCTGATTGGCTACCACGTAAAACCGTCACCCATAGCTTGCTTTTAGAGACCAATTTAAAGCTTGTTTTGCATATTCCAATCCATTGCTTCATTTTGAAACAAGATCTTCTAGACATTATTTAAAGGGTGGAGGAAGTAAAAACATTCAAACACGTGAATTCAGAACTTCTGAAGAGCGAAATTTGTTCGGCTGCGTTGGATGGGGGGAAGAAAACATGACCGACGCATTTGCCTCGGCTGGCCAATCACGAGTCCGAAAACTATTACAAGTTCCCTAGCCGATTAAAGGTTGATTATATGCTTCCGGGGCAGCCCCGCTAACCAATATTTTCCATCGAGGTTCCGTAAATTAACACACGGAACGGATGCTTCCTCCCGTTCATCTCGAGAGATCGATTTATGAATTAAAAGTGAACATCGGCTGAATATTTATAATCCTTCGGATATAGAGAGTAGTTGTGCCCGCCTCATTTGCATGGGAGCTGTCCCCCCCCCCCCCGCCCCAGCTAATCCGATAAGCATTGAGACGTTGAGTCGTCCGAGAGATAATCGCCTCTAATTGCAGAGCGGCGAGCTGTTACTCTCTCTCTGCATCCCCGAGCACGATGTTTAAGTTATGAAGCGGGGGACGTCGTGGAACATTCGAGGCGAATGCCCGGATTCGTCTCGGACAGGGACCCCTTGTGGATGGGTTTATTCATCTCCCTCCCCTCTTGATGGAAAAAGTAGTTTTAAGTTTTTTATTCATTACTATTATACATTAGAAAATCGCCCGTCAAGGTATGACGGGTGAAAATTGCTTCGACATTTGAACGAAGCCATTTCCTGTTTGATGATAGCTGGATAGTTGAAATTTTAACCCTAACTGCAGTGGATGAACCCTAAACTACAGTAGATAGTGTTCATTGTTGACCATTTTTTCGATTCTTCACTCTCCTAAAATGATGATCGTACCAGGAAAACAGTTACTGTCTGACCATGGATTGTATGGAAAGACAAACATCCGTTTTACTGCCGGAAATGGACAAATCTATTATTTTTAGCGATTTCATCTTTTGCAGAAGCAGAGTCTTATTCAAATGAGCGGAATACACGCATCAAATTTTTACTTTTCCCCCTCATTCAGATAGATTCGTCTCATCTGAACGTTTGAAAATTCCATGCAATCCGTGGTTGGACAGTAAGTGATCGGATCCAATTTTAGCCTTGTCACAATCAAGCCTTTCCCTGCATGTCAAACATTTCCAAAAAATATTTTCAAGTTATCGTGCCGTGGCGGAGTTTCATTGTTGATGACATGACGTCAGCATTACTCGATCATTCGCTGTTATATGAGGATATAATTTTTTATATACGCACTGAAAAAGACCGAAAAATATTATAAATCTTAGGAGCGAGGAAAAAATTTAAGGTACCAGATAAATTACGTAGTTTAGTCAGAAAGTTAGTTGCACTTCTTCGTAAATCTGTTCCGTCAAAGAGAATTTTGAAGAAATTCTGTGGCAATACTTAAGACATGTACCTTTATCGAGTGAAGCAGCAATTACCTCAAGGGGCCGTGGTAGCCCGATCGGTAGAGTGTCGGATTCGGGGCCGGAGGGTCCTGAGTTCGAACCTCGATGATCGAAGACCCACCGTCGTCATTAAAGGGGACTGGGCGACGTTAAATATGCTCGTGGTCTCAATGTCCTCCAAGTGAAACGATACCTCTGGGGGTGCTAGCACCAGGTAGCTATTAGCTCCTGGTCTAGTTCTAAATTCTCATTAACTGTTCGATCCCGTGATGGTGCTGCCATCTATCGGTATAAAAAATAATGGAAGCAATGCACTTAGTATGCAGTCCTCGACATAAATACAGATGTAGTAGTTGTGACTCGGAATCGAAGAAATCGAATTACCTCAAGACACGTTTAGTTTTTCTGATTATCAGTCACAAACATGTCTCGACAGCTACAAGTAACGCCCAAATTGAAAACACGTGCAGTGATTCGATCTTGTAGGAAAAAAGGTGCAACTGTACTGAAATTTATGGGCAGTAGCTAGCATGAAGTGTATGGTGAAAGTGCAATGTCACGTTAAGCTGTCGAGAAATGGTGCAACATGCTTGAGAATAGACGCACAGATGTTGGGTTGCAGATTTCACTTCGTCATCCGAATGGTTACGTCCGTCGCTTTGAAAGTCCAATAATAGCTATTTGACGTTGGACGGGATTTCTTTGCAGAAGATATCAAAAAACTTATACCACCCCTCGACAAATGCTCAAATGACGGAGGTGGTAACTGGTAACGTTGAAAAGTAGATTTTGAATGGAACTTTAACATAACACTAAAGTTATTGCAAAATTTCTATCCTTTTTTTTTTTTTGTTTCTCGAGCAGTGCAACAAACTTTTTGACAAACGCTCGTATTTCTCAAAGTTAACGGAAAAGTTTGGAATAACATTACTTTTGAAAGATTTTCGCTCAGAAAGAACTAGTTGAAAATTATTTTTTTTTTTAAGTCACTCTGGCAACCTGGATTTTTAGACAACATATGTATTCAGAGATACAGAAGAAAATTTTGCAGCACTCAAACTTCAATAAGAAACATCAGAACTCTGACAATGACACAACCCCCTCCCAGAATCCTTCCTTTTTAAACCATACTGCAAATTCTGCTACGTTAATACTCATACATTTGTTACCTATTTATTATCTACCCCTCTCATGGGCGCCCAAATGTGTAATTTTAGAGAAGGGCTAAGATTTTTTTTCTTCAGGGCTTTCGTTTAAAGAAAAAAAAAAAAACTTTTACTCTCTTCTTCTGTTTACAAGAAAGCTAGATTATTCAATATTTTTCATTTTAAATTCGACGGATTTTTTACCATTTTAAGAAAATTCGTATTTTTGTTTTCTTCAGAAGACAGAAGGAAATTTAATATGTAAAATTCATTGTCAAAGTTTTAAAAGTTAAAAAAAAAAAATGCAGATTAAAATTAGAAAAAAAATTAAAGTGAAGAAGTTTTGACGACCATTTATTTAATGGCTTACGTTGAAACGTTTTATTTCACACTAGCAGTAAGAAGTTAATGGAAATCCGTTGAACAAAAAAAATCCACGCCCCCGCCCCCCTTCTGTTGTGAAATGATCATTTTTCTTCAACTAAAATGCGTATACACCTTTTCAAAAGACCTATTAACGTCTCTTTGGATTTTAAAACTATTCGGCAAAACACATAAAAATATTAACAGTAGCTTTGAAATTCAAAATAATCCTTCAACTACATAATTCATCGCTTAACGCGCCAAGCAACCACGCTACCGTAACCCTGTCCTTTAGCAAGTAAAGCTGCCCTGCAATTTAAAGTGTTTCGCCAAATAAACAATGCTATAATAAAAACTTATAAAGAACAATCATCACTGAATAATACGACAAATCAATTTACTTATCTTCAACTATAAGAACAAAAACAAACGTTGAAGAAATAAGGAAAAGAAAACTCAATAGAAAAACCCTTCAAAATCAAATTATATACCTGAACATTAAAAAAAAAAGAAAAGAAACGAATTCAAAAATCTGTTCGCTGATCACAACAGCGTAGCATGGGCACGGTTTCTCGCAGCTATCGACACTGTCGGCAGCGCTCTCTCGAAGAATTAACTTACCCCGCCATCTATTAGGAATTTATAGAACTAAACTTACCCCTCCATCTGTTAGAAAATCATAGAAATAAACAATTAATTAAACATTTAATTTGAAAATTACAAATATTTCGGTCAATCTGATTTTAAAAAAAAATAGCCTATAGCCTTCCTCAATAAATGGACTATTCAACACAAAGAGAATTTTTCAATTCGAACCAGTAGTTGCTGAGATTAGCGCGTTTAAACAAACTCTTCAGCATTATAATACAGTTAAATTTACACGTTTTGATAACATTTTTTATTGCTGCTGCACTCCTATTAGTCATAGCGTGATGTTATATAGCCTATAGCCTTCCTCAATAAATAGACTTTTCAACACAAAAAGAATTTTTCAATTCGAACCATTAGTTCCTGGTACTAGGGTGTTCAAACAAACAAACTTTTCAGCTTTATATTATTAGTTAATTAATAAGAAAAATAAGACAATGATACGTTTGTATATATCTTGTTTACAAATCATTTAAGCCTCATGCTGGCTGACTCGAACCTACGCTTATTGGATTGTGAAGCCCGCACCTTCAGGTTGAGCCAATGTGGCTACGCAAAATCTGCGTTCCAAGCATTTCATGTAATAATATAAATTTTCCCGTTTTTATAACATTTTTGATTGCTGCTCCACTCCTGTTAGTCATAACGTGATGTTATACTGCCTTCCTAAATGAATGGACTGTTCAAAGAAACAAACTACTTCATACTCTCTACTACTTCATATTATTAGTCCAGACTTATGCTCAGATTTGACATTACCAATGTCTAGAGGGGACTCGATCCCTTCTCTGCTCTTCTTAAGGGCGACTCTCTCCTCCCCCCCCCCTCCCTTATTCAAGAGAAAATGCTGGCTTCGGCACGGTGTTGAGAGTCTAAAACAACAAAACAACATCGGTTTCAGATTCAGTGTCTGTAGCTAATACTTGAAACTATTTCAGGTCCTGAGGTCAGAAGAGAAGTTTCTAAGCACAGGAATTGCAAAGAAAAAAGTGATCGTAGAGATTGAAGACTGACTCATTTCTTTTACAAAGGAACGACTTTAAACCGCGTTTTTTTCCCTACAGTTCGTGAACATTGTTGCAGTGAAAAAAAAAAAGAGAGAATAAGAACTATAATTGGGACATACCTAACCTGGTAGCATTGCGATGGCGACGGAGATGCTAATAACAGTATTAGAACGATGCCAGCTGGACCTGATTACCGCACAGGTCTACTAAGCCTGAGCCTGGGCCCCATCTTCCTAAGGGGCCCCAAATTATTTAAAGAACTATGCATAGCAATACAACAATATGAAAAATACATGTGTTTTTGAAATAATAATAAAAAAATATAATTTGTTAATTGGAACAAAAATCCTCCTTAAAGGGGAGTTTTTATTCATTCGGCCACAAACGAATTTACTTTATCACAATTATCAGGGGCCTCAAAGGGGATTGATAATGCACATAAATTATGACATATAAATAGTTCTGTAATAGACAAAGAGACCCCCAATATTTTTTTCTCGACGGGTCTTATATCTGTAAATCACCACTGCAGAATCTTCCGAGGGGGCCCCCAAATTAACGTGGACCTAGGGCCTCACTTTTAGTTAGTCAGGCCCTGGATGCCAGGTTAGGTTTGTCTCTACAATAGTTACAAATATTTTACCTCTATTTCAAGTAAAATCAGTAAGTTCTGTTCCAATTAAAGTAGAAGTTTCAAATTAGTTCCATATTGCTCAGAAAAATCCTCCCATATTGATACCTATCAAAATTAAAAATTTACGAGTATGTTCTCTTTATCAAATCTACGAAAGAATGCAGAAGAAACCTTTTTATTAAAACCTTCGTTATTTACAGTTCTATAAAGATGAGACAGGGATTTTTTTTTTTTTTTTTTTGAAAAAATCTAATTTTTGGTTTCTTGGCTCGACCCGTGTCTCCCGGCCATTCTCGAGGAAACAAGCATGCTAACAAATATACGCTTGCTTATTTTAAACGACCCGCCGTCTACCAGTCATAAGGACAATAGATTGAGAAATAGTCAGTGAAGGATTGTAACGGTAACCAGCATTCTTGATTGCTGCAAAAAAAAAAAAAAAAAACCCTCGCCAAAGTGAAAATTCTGAGTAGAAAAACAATTAAGTTTTAACTCAAAACACAGTAATACTTTAAACAGTGAGACTTAATTTATTCCTCGCTGAAAAAATAAGAGTTTAAGCAATAACTCCTACCGATTTTAAAGATTTTTTTGACATATTCCACCCGATGTTGAGTTTTGGAACTGATATAAAAACTACAAGCTTTGAGAAAATGAGATGATTTTCCCCCGTTTTAATATCGAAGAAAAAAGCCTAAAATTTGAAATGGGGTCGTTTCCAAAATTTCAAAAGTATTTTTTTCCGAAAGAGCATGCTTAAAAACATAGGATCTGACCATTTTTTAAGTAATTTGTTCAAGTTTAATATTTTTAAAAAATTACTTAAATCGGGGCGCTTTCATTGTTTACATTTCTGTCGTGTGACATCACAAATGATGAAATGCCATTCAGTGTTGCCATTCACGAAGAAAAATATTTAATTCGCATCTTTACTCACGTGTATTGGAAACGATAGGGTTGATAGCAAGCGTAGAGCGCAATTTTAATTCGCTTCTTGATTATCATAACGTGGAAACGTGGTAGAAATATGCGCCAAATTGCATCATTTATGACGTCATAAAGACCACGTCTTGTTTTCAAAATCGGACATTTTAAAAAATTAATTAAAAAATAACTATTGGGAAAATGAAAGTATTTTCTGGGTCCGTGTTATTTTTTTTACTCATTCTATCAATTTCAGTGACTGAAAGTAGTACTTTTGACTGAAGGAAACTACCCCATTATAAAAAAAAAAAAGAAATTTAATTTTTGAATGCGACTCCCCTCATTACTTCTCTCAGGTGGTGATTGAGTTTTTGTGCCTTATTTCACTCGAATTCATCGAAACAAGTTCTTTCATACATATGCAGCTAAAAGCATTCATTATTATTTTCTAACTAGAAAATCACTCGTCATGGTATGACGGGTGAAAATTGCTTCTACATTTTAACGAAGCAATTGCCTGTTTGATGTTAGTTTGATAGTTGAAATTTTAACCTTAACTCCAGTGGATCAACCCTAAACTCCAGTAGATAGCCGTTCTTTGTTGACCACTTTTTGTGTTTCTTTATTCTCCGTAAATGAGTCTTACCAGGACAATTTGACCACGGATTGTATGTAATTGGGCAATCTGCCAAGTAAAGACGATTCTATCTGAATGAATCTAGCAGGAGAGAAGGGAAAATAATGATGGGATTTCGATGCACGCGTTTTATAATGTCACTAGTGCTTCATTCATTTATTGGATTCTCAAAAATAAAATAAATGGAAGCAAAAATAGTTACCATGGAAACAACAAAGAGAAAATAATATTTTCATTTCGTTTAGGAACGTAACAGAAAAATGGTAAGCTCAAAACTTTGTTGTGAATAAATAAATGAATTAATTTTTGCCGTGAGAATATAGATCGAATCTACTTTAGATTTAAAAAATGCTGCTGTGAGCAAATTTTCATTTTTACAAAACTAAGGCTAAATAATTGAGAGGCAAAAGAGCACATCTGAAACAAACCAACTAACATCCCTATAAACTAATAGATACGTCCATTTCCGCCTATAAACCGGATATTAGCCTTTCCATGTAATCGATGGTCAGACAGTAAAACAGTTAAGTGACCGGATCCAGTTCAGCCTTGGCAAAATAAAGCATTTCACTGCATGTTAAACATTACCAAAACAAATTATCAAATGATCATGCCGTGGCGCGAGTTTCATCGTTGCTGATGATTGAATGAGCGCTACTCGATCATTCGCTATTACATATATGACGATTTGCGTGATTGATGAAAATGAAATATTCAGAGCCACTGGCATTTCTATACTCAAGCACTTTGTTTAGTGAAAATCAGGGTTGTAGTTTTGGCTGGACAAAACTGATTTTATCCACGCCACTGGTTAAAACCGGCCAAAACTGGATTTAACCACCATAGAACTGGTCAAAACTAAATTACATGAAAATACACTTCTAATTTGTATGTATGTGAGAGATGTGTGTTTTGCAATCAATAAATCTGCTAGTTGGAAGTTTAATTAAGCACAGCAATTTTGGTTATTTAAATATAACATTAGTGAAGTAATTTACATTATTAGAACAATGATAGTGAACAAATTTCAATTTTCTTCAAAATTAATAACTGAAATTGCTCACAACAAAAAAAAAAGGAATACAAAACAGCCTGTAACATAAATATAGTAACTTTTCAGCAGTGTTGCTTTTTAATTTTCAAAAGTTTTCCACCGTGTACCTTTAGTTTTGTTTTAAAAAAATGCTTATACATGTTTTTAAAAGAAGTTTTTTTTTTCTCTCATTAATTCTTCAAAATTACTTGAATTTGTACATTTGTGTGTGAGAATTAAAATCTATCTATTCAACTTACAATGTTTCACTCTATTATTTTTTTAAGGTTTACATGAAAAATATGCAGTAACATTATCTTCTAAACATGCTGTAATTTCTACGAAATGTAAAACATACTAGATAAATAATGAAAGATGATTGATTATGCTTTGTTTTGCATTTCTTTTTAATAAATTATTATTTGGTTTTCATTTAAAATTTGATAATTATCTAAGTGACCAAAACTAGATAAAACTGATTTTATCCCGGACGGTTTAAACCGGTTTTATCCATGGTTAAAACTGATTTTATCTCGGCCGGTTTGAACCGGTTTTATCCATGGTTAAAATCACCACTGGCCGAAACTCTTACACCTCTGGTGTAAATATTTACTGACAAGGAGAATTTTCCTTTTTCATGAGAAACATCAATTTTGCATTGTTTCCACAAAACATCTTCTCCGAGCCTACTTTAGCAGTTACTCCTCAGTTGCCGTGACCCCCCCCCCCCCCGATCTTTACGTATATTTTCCTCACTAATAAGCAGTTGCCCATTTTAAGAAAACATTCCGCTCCAGAGAACAGTTCGGAGGTGGAGGGATCGATGGGCCAGTGTCCGTCCTCGGCTGTTGCATGTTTAATCACGCACTAATAAGCGCCTAAACGGTTGACATCGCCTGACAGCCGACATTCGCCCGCGTTCGATCAATGTGCGAACCGGCAGGGTTCCGCCGGCCGCCATCTTTGGCCTGCCGCAATTTCGAATGCTCTCCGACTCTGCCTCCCCATTTCGCTCTCTTTGCGACACTCTCTCTATTTTATCAGGTCTCAAAGTCTATCCAAATTTTAAGAAAAGTCTCCAAATTTAGCGAGTTTCTGTGAGCAATGGAAGGCATAATTTCTCGCTTTGCAGATGTATGTCCTGCTCACTAGCGCAGCCAGAAGTACCTTCTGGAGGGGGTTTTTGATTAAAAAAAATACCTTTTAGAGGTTTTTTTTGATCAAAAATACCTTCTGGAGGGGATTTTTTGATCAAAAATACCTACTGGAGGGGATTTTTTGATCAAAAATACCTTCTGGAGGGGATTTTTGATCAAAAATACCTTCTGAAGGGGATTTTTGATCAAAAATACCTTCTGAAGGGGATTTTTGATCAAAAATGTCTTCTGAAGGAGGTTTTTTGATCAAAAATGTCTTCTGAAGGAGGTTTTTTGATCAAAAATACCTTCTGAAGGAGGTTTTTTGATCAAAAATACCTTCTGAAGGAGGTTTTTTGATCGAAATAGCCCTTTCATACGCATAAACTACTGAATTGGAATTCGCATTTATGTTAAAACCAATAACTCTGGGGGATGTTTTCATCCCCCCCCCGCCGCGCTACTGGTCCTGCCTACATGCAGACGGTGAAATTGTGAGATACCTTCAATTTCTCGCCCTGGTGAAGTGCGCCTCACCAGGGAACCACAGGAAGTGTAATAATGAAAAGAGTATATTAAGATTTTTTTGGAACAAAAATTATTTGTCCTCGTGCTCCTGTAATAGAGATACAAGGTTATAAAGAATGCCGAAATATTAAGAAAAACGCCAAATTGATGCTTGGCGAGAAATCAAAGGCATCACGCGGTTTCACTGTCAGCATGTGGCAGAATATCCATCTGCAAAGTGTATAAAAGATGTCTTCTAACTTCCATTACTCCCCAAAACCCGCTAAATTTGGCAACTTCTCTTAAAATTTGGACAAACTGAAAGACTTAAAATTTTGATAGTGGTGAAACGAGGGCAAGTAACTTATGTGCT
This sequence comes from Uloborus diversus, assembly GCF_026930045.1. Classification (NCBI taxonomy): domain Eukaryota; kingdom Metazoa; phylum Arthropoda; class Arachnida; order Araneae; family Uloboridae; genus Uloborus; species Uloborus diversus. Next base: position 218,112,769 of record NC_072732.1, read on the forward strand.
TAAAAAAATTGCTTCTTTTGGTTGCTATTTATCCAGATTTTTTCATATGTGCATTATCGTATGGTTTCCTAGTCATGATCATAAGCACTCTTCCTTCAACGAATGCACTTGAAAACAAGAGAAGCGAAACAAGTTTTTTTTTTTTTTTTTTTTGGCAAAGCATCATTGTTGTTTTCAAAAAGAAATAAATTTCAATTGAAAATTCGCGACTAACTCCCCGATAACGCGCACACAGTGAAGGTCTTGAATTGCTTATCTTGCTTACTATCCTTCCCCATTTTCTATGAATTCTATGTTCTTGACTCTTCCACGGAGCACTAACAGCGCTGAGGATAGCTGCTTTAGTAATGTAGTCAATATTTTTGCTTAACTTTATTTCTGCTTGTCTGAGATGAAAAGGGAATTAAGGATAAGAATAGAGCAAAATACAAGAAGCTCTTCCAGTAATAAATCAGGCTATTTTTCTTATATCAACATTGACTTACTACATCTCAGTAATCATTATTAGTATTTGACCCGTAGATGAAACAGTCTTGTGTTCCAAATTACTTCGTATCCTCACCTGTTCAAAAGTTAAAACCAATTTGTGAAAACAAAATACGTTTCTTATATATAAAGGAAAACATTTGTTAACACAAACTTTTCTGAATTCAAGCTGTTAGGCGTTATTATTCAGTAAATTAAAATTATTAATTCTTTTAAAACAAAACACTTTATATTCAAATACATTTTTATCTTTCTTCTACTTAAGGAGAGTAAATATACTAGACATTACATGTAGAACTAAATATTTCCCCCAACAAGATTTTGGGCATTAATAAAACTTTTTGAATTTGAATGAGTAAAAAACTCAACACTAAATGAAGTAAAAACAAGCTAAGCATATAAATCGCGTACCATGGTTTATAGTGCTCAGCTTTTTTTTTTTTAAGTGTTGAAAAACAAAAGAAATGAATGAATTTGTAAAATTTCGAGTTAAATGAAACCTATATATATATCTAGATCATTCATGTCAAAATCAATTGGAAGAAAATTGTCACGTTTTAAGATTAATGAATCATATTTCCTAAATCAACGCAAAGTAATATGTTTATTTTTTTAACTCTGGATCTTCATTAGCATCTATTACAAGTTTATTTATTGAAAGAAGGGAAAAAAATAGCTAATATCAATTATTTCGATTCAAAAATGAATATTTGTAAAAAGCTTCTGAAAAGTACCTGAAAAGTGAAGTGGAAATACGGACTCTCTACAGAAAAAAACCTCCCAAAAAATTGTTTTATCATGTTGCACTTTAAAACTATGTACAAAACGGAAACGATTTTATTCATTAAAGGAAGAAAAATATCATTTATAGAAATTGCAGGCTCGATTGGCCCTTACCGGCACAATCAAATGTGCCCACACTTGGCACAAAACACCATTTAACCTTCTACAAATCTCTGTCTTCGGAGTATTCTTTATATCACAAAAGATACATATTGCATTGCTCAAACCTGGTTTATTCCCATCATTGATATCCAAGTTGATATCCTCCTCGCTGTCCATCAGGGATGGATCACAATCGTCTGATGAGCTCGATGATAAGTCGCAGTTTTTCGAGGGTTGATTTTATTTCTTCTAAACCACACCACTGCTGTCTTGCCTGGTATATTACTTACCCGGAAAAACTTCAAGGATATAATTCTTAGGCAACTTTTGCCAAGCGACTTGGCCAATTGATCCCTGTTCGGTTAGTTGGTGAATCGGTGCTAAGGCTGGACCTGGTCGCTTTACATTTAAGAACAATAGTTCTCTTTGCAATGCTGCGAACCGACGAACGGAGAAACTGCAGTTTCCGCAGAAACATCGCGGTGAATCTGCAGCCAGATAAATTAGGGCTTATATAAAACAGGGGTGTCCACCTAGGAAGGGTTATGGCGCAGACTGCGCCATTGCACTTTTTTTGGGGGGGGGGGGTATTTTGGGGGTATTTTCCTCTTTTTCGGGGGGGGGAGGCGCATCCGATTTAGGGGGCTTCGTGATATCGGGCTGGGGAGCACCCTTGCTCTTGGGGGGGGGGGGTGGCATCCCTGTATAAAACTTCCAAGAAAGTGTGCTTAATCCTTTTTAAGAAAGATGCCCACCATGGCACGTTATCTAAAAACTCGCTTCTAAAAGCATCTTTCCATCTTCAGTTTCCAGATGTTTGACAAAAGTTTGCAGTCATAATCTGGCTCGAATTTGCGCAACAACTCAAGCTTCATCCAGCACTGCCTAAAAGAAAGATTTCGACTATCTTTTTGCTATATTATTTCAACAAGTGGTGATTTATATAGTCGTGACAGCACGTCTTCAGTATCTCTCATCATGTCACAGCTACTTGAAGAGGGTGTTCTTTTTTCCACCAGAGCACTTTATCACACAAATCACATTTTTTTTCCTCCATTAGTACTCAGGAGTACAAAAATTGCGCAAAATTCAAACTTGTAATATTTTTTTTCCCAAATGGTAATTTTTTCTGCTACATTTGCTAGTTCTTCTTTTCAGCAACTTTATCTTGTTTTACGAATAGTTGTCTGGAGAAAGTACACCAGGTTCGGAAGGTATTATTGCAAATTCTTAAATCGCACACTATATTTAAAAACAAGAAACATAAAATAAATAGTCCCTTCTCTTAACTTCGTTGCGTAAATTGAACACTGAAAACACAACTTCAGATACTGACCTGCAGAATGATCCCCCCCCCCCCCCCCTATGAACGAAACTACGGTTCTGGGTACGAACATTTTTTTGAAGCTACTTGGGTGCCAATAGAAAGCTTCAAATTGGACTGGAATAAGGCACCTAATAGAGCATAACCGCTATAAATTAATCTCATAAGCAATGAAGAGAAGTAGAATTTCGAGTATTTACTTTAAAAATTATTAACTACTGAAATCCTTGACACTTTATTCATAAATGGTTAGAACACAATGTGGACTAATACTATTGACGACTGTTTAACACATTGACTGCGTCGTAGACAGCCTATATATGGACTCCCTGCGCTAAGCTAATTATTTGAAACAATTTGAAGGAAAACAGTTTTATTGGTATTTTTCTTGAATAATGCAGCATACAATGAAGGTCTACAAGAGCAAGCTCAGGGTTGGTGAAATTAGTCTCTTCGTTATCGATCTCCCCGTCGCTCAAGTTGCAACTGTCCCTGTCATCATCGTCAACTAGTTCATCATCCGATTAAGTAACATATTTCACTGCATCTTCGAGCGACATATACTTAAATTTGCTCATTTTACGTTTTTATTTACTCACAGACTACAGCACAAAAAACTCGTGCGCTATCTCGTTTGACCGCGCTCATCCCTGCTTGCATCAGAAAATTGTTTTCACAGCAACCGCAGTGGAGGACGAGTTATTTCGTCCCTAGCGCATACAGCATAATTCTGAAGGACGAGTTATCTCGTCCCTAGCAGTCAATGTGTTAATGGTGATCATGACTCCCATGACCCTTCCCTTGCATCCGCCACTGTCCCCAGATTCCTTAGTTTTAACTCATATGCGCCAACAATAATACGGCAGTTTATATGCAAATATAAGCAGTTATGACCCCCCCCCCCCACCCTTCCCAGAAGATAATTTCTGGCTGCACTACCGCCTACATATCACAACTGTTTTTTTTTTAAGCGTTTTAATTCATTTACTGTCCTGGAATTGCAATTTCAAAGAAGCAATCAATGGCAAAAATTTGCAACTATGCTTTAGAAAACATGCACTTGCACATGCTACAGTGTATTAGCCGAAAGATTTCTTTAAATATTATATTAGTATAGTTGCATTTTTGTCATGTCCCTTAAAGATTTGCTTGCGTCCCCAGATCATCCTTAGATTTGAGGACATGTCCCAAAGCTTATGTTTAGAAAAATGATCAGTCTACCATTTCCTCTTATGTGAAACACGATGTGTCCGCTAAAGAGAGGTTTCTCCGCACTCGCGAGACAGAGACAGTCCCGGAATGTCGCCCTGCTTGGCATCTCATCTCCGAGCGGGAATGTGCCTAACATCATTACTCGGAGGGGGGGGGGGGGGGACTGCGGACGCGGAAAGGAACTGTCAGAGCGGAGGGCCGTAATTGGACGTGAGCTTCAAATTCACTTTTGGGATCGAGTGTGGTCGTCTTGACAATCCGTCGCTTTACATCCCAATTACAATTGTCGAGGGACGGCTCAAACAGATAACGCGTTCGTCTTAAATGCAGATACATGACACTGGACACCCTCTCGGGTTTCGCACAAAACTGTCGTTTCGAGCCCAGGTATGGAGAGTTTTTAAAGTGGCGATGTTTTCCAAATTTACAGATATTATATTGGCTAGTGAAAAATTGAATGGTTAGAGAACAATGAACAGAAATAGTTGGTCCGACCAGAAAATAAGAACGTCCTAATCAATAAACAGTTCAAAATTTAAAAAAAAATGAATTTTTGACGTCTTGAATTCAAATTATGTTTTTCGCAATCAGGAGTGCGAGTGTTGGCGTGTGTGTGTGTCGTAGATTTGTGTTTGTGTCGTAGATTTGTGTGTGTGTCGTAGAATTGTGTGTGTGTCGTAGAATTGTGTGTGTGTCGTAGATTTGTGTGTGTGTCGTAGATTTGTGTGCGTGTCGTAGATTTGTGTGTGTGTGTCGCAGGCTTCTGTGTGTCTGTAGAGCGTAGACGCTACCGCCCAAGGAGTAGGTCCGCTCCCAGAGACAGGTGGACAGTGGAGTTCGCTAAGTTAAGTTTTATGCTTAAGTTAAGCTTTGAATGAACGCAAACTATGTATCCATGGTGATGAAAATTTTTACTCTTAATAAATATTAAAACAAGCGAAACTTATTCTCGTTGTCATGGAAATCAGAGCAACATCAACTTTGGTCAAGTGAGGATAGTAAGCAATTCTTGATTCATTGCCGTAAGTTGAAGTTATTCACTTTTAATTATTGTGAAGCATTAAGTTACCGTCCCTAAGTCAGGGCTAAGGCAGAACAACATGCAACATATCACACAGCGCGGTAATCCCATCCAGAGACTGCAGTTCTTATTAGAACTCCTCAGTCTGGAACAGTGAATAACCGAGCTGGTGGCAGATGTGATCTCATTGAAGCTAAGAGTGCCAACAAACTGGTAGATAGAATAAATCTACTTCACCAGCGTGTGTCCGCAGCATGGTGCGGTTTGACTGGCGAATTGAAAAGCAAAGACAGCTTGGAGGAAGGCTACAAGCTGTTAATCAATTCCCAAGCTTTACCTTCAATTCACGAGTCGAATCGTTCCATGCTGCGGACACTCGCTGGCGAGATAAATTCACTTTATCTACCAGTTTGTTGGCACTCTCAGCTTCAATGAGATGACGCCTGCCTCCAGCTTTTTCCGACTGAGGAGTTCTAATAAGAACGAAACTGCAGCCTCTGGATGTGACAACCGGGCTGTCTGTTGCATTGCATGTATCACTATGAAGTAAATTTTATCTAGTATGTGGTGAACCCAACAATATAAACTTTAACTTTCTACTAAAAAACGAACTTTCACTTCCACCAAGAAATAAGAACTTTCACTTCCACCAGAAATACTAACTTTCACTTCGACTTAGCAATGCGGCAGTAGAACAGCCGCCATTGATGTGTCAGTAACAGTTCGTCTTCGCGCGTGTTAACTTGTGTCGTGTCCCTGCGCTGGTTGGGCCCAGAGCGGCTGGTTGAATAGTTATGTTCGCGTTTACTATTTTTAATTCCTTTTAACGTTTTAGCATTTACCAGTTATTAATAAATTGTTTAATAACTAAGAATGTTCGCCGTCTTTTGAGATGGTGTTCCCCGCCTGACAGTGGTCTACACGCAACCATCAAATTGATAAGTCGCAACCAAAGAAGCGACTAAAGTGGCAACAGGTGGGGTACAGCCAAATAGTATAATCCTATAATCGTCAATGCAAAACTAAAAGAAAATTGTTTTGCTTCTGCATACATTATCAGGCTTCAAAGTTGGCAATTTTCTAGTTTGGACACCCCTTGAGTGACTTCCTGTATGGGCGTACTGGTAAATCTTCGTAAACGATGGCATTGTAATGTATCCTAATTTCCCCCTCTTGACCTTGACATTTCAGTATGGAAAACCGAAACTTATTTAGTTTATGGCAGATTAACTGTCAGTGATTTGTAAATTAATGATGATCTGGGGTTCGTCTCAAGTCATTGAGGCGCCAAGACAGAGATTCATGAGATCTTTGCCTTTGATGGAAGGAGGAGTTTTCTGGTCTTTTTTGGGGAGAGCAGAGAGGAGAACTGTGAGTGACGGTGGGGTAGCAAGCTGTGCTACTCGCGAGCTCACAGAATAAAATCCATATTTTGTAGTGTAAAATAAATGTATAAAGTGTGTTGTGGTTTTAGTAAAAGGTAGTTTTGTCTGTGATTTTGGTGTGTATTTTGTTCAGCCATAGAGGTGGAAGACCTATGTCCTTCACCAGGATATCACGGCTAAAATAATCTTTCATCACGATATCACAGCATGTAATCCTGAAATAACACATAGTTCCAGCCTACCAACATCACACCCACATGTATAAGCGTTCGAAGGAGAATGGGGAGGTCTGGACCTCCTGAACCCCCCTCTTCAGATACAGAGGTGATCGATTTCACGTGGACGTGTACGGTGATGGTTTTTCACCGCGCGCGGAGAAGAGGGATGATTCTTTGTCGTCCTCCGATCAGTCCAAGAGATAAGCCCGTTATTACATTTCCTCCCGACTTGATCGTGTCTTCGGTCGGAAAACTTCCCAAAATCAATAGCCCTCCAAGATAAGGAGCCTTCCTCCAAGGAGATCTCTTGACATCCGCATAATGAAAAGCGGGATATCCGCGAAAAGAATAACAAAAACCCGCAGACACAATGCGCGGTTAGATAGAGCCCCGGCACGACAAAAGCCGCCTTTTATCGACCTGCGGGATCCAGTTACCTTTTGTGTTCTGGCGAGCCTTTTGTATCGAATTAATAAAGATTTTTGTGCGGCGGAAGAAGCTGTCTTAAATGCCCGCCGATGACGAGGTATGCTGAATAAGAAAGACCAGATAACAGGTCCCCTGTAACAGCCCCTCGCGAGTAACAATGACGAAGTAGGAGTGCGCCTACCGGAATGAACACTGTGACGTCAACCTGCTATGACATCTTCTCCCTTGCGTCGATGCCTGTTAATGTCAAGACGTTTCAGCGGCCTTGCTCATAAGACTTAAAAGCCTGCATCGAGAATTCATTATAATTGGCCATTTTATTTTTTAAAATGTCTGTTTCATTTTATTCGTTTTCTATGGGCATATCTTATTATTAATAGGTCTAAAATTTTACATAATTAAAAATTGAACGTATGTACCTGTCTACCTATGTATCTATCTATCTGTCATTGTTGAACACGCGTCACTTGACGTAACTTTTATTTTCGGGGTAGACCGTGCAAAACCGGGCGACGCAGCTAGTTATTGAACTAAATACTGTAAAGAAGTTTTGTTCCATACCCGGATTTTCGCACAATGAAGTTGACCATTCCAAAACTGTCGTTGTTAAAATAGTTTAGCATTAAGGAAATTATAAAATGACTAGGCAGATTTAACCGTTTGCAACAAGATTTGCAAATGAAAAATAGTCACAATCATAAAATAGTGGTAAATGACACCAGTTGGCTTTGAAAAAATTGGGATGGCGATGCATCGAATACTGGATTGAATAGTAATTCGTGCCAGACAAGTTGCCATCTATTTGTTTACAATGACGAATATTTGCAAAAAATTTGATCGAAATTTGTTACGAACAAGTATTCTAGAAAATAGATGCTAAATCTTTGTAGTTACGATACGAAATGCCGATCATTCTTAACTCTTAAGAAAGATGTAGAAGATAGTTTCGTGGTGGATTGACTTCCCTGATTGATTAGAAGGACAAACTGGTTTCTCTGCATAGACACTGCTCTGTCAAAGAAACGAACTTTACAGAGCTCGCTTGTTTCTCCGGAAATCGACACACAAGGGGCTGAACGCTGAAAGAAAAAGTTGCACGATAGTTTTAAAATTTATGACTGCAAATAGGTACGCTTAGCAAATACAGTTCTAAATTAAATCACTTTAAACTTCAATACTATACAGGCAAAAGGTCACAAATCGCAGTGAGCCTATTATTTTTCAGGTACATTCAAATTTAAAAACAAAAAATGTTAAAATATAGTGTTTCATAAAATCCCGAAAAAGTACGATATTTTTTACTAAAATTAGCCTCCTAAAAATACAATAGTACCTAAAAATAGTAAAAATAAGTTTAACACATGCAAAGTGCTTGTATATGTTATAATACAAAGTTTCATAATCATACATTGATATGAATTTTATCTAAGCGTACCTAAAGTTCAAAAAAATGTGTTTTCTGAAAAATGGGAAAACGTGTAGACCAGACAACGCTGGTAAGCATGCGATACGCTTCCCAAATTGCTTACGCCGAGGCATTTTCTAAGTTTACGTAATGTAAATAGAAAAAAAAAATAGTAAAAGTAACTTAATCATGAAATATTTGATAAAAGAAAACAGTGGTTTGTCAACATTCAATCCAGATACCGTCCCTTTAAAAGGGGCGTGGCTTTTTTTGTTTACATTTTAAATACTAAATTAATTAGCTTCCGGAATTTGATACCCACACAATATATACATTTGCGGAATCAGGGAAGTGTCCTTTATTTTATGCAGCTTATATTGAAAAATCGATTTTTGAATATATAAAACGTCCCGGTTCCCTTAGCGTGTTAAAAGGAGAAATTATATCACAATGTTCTGAATCTGATACACGGCGATTTGATGAAAATAGCCAACTTTATGAAAATATTTTTGAAAATAATTTCATTGGATTGAATTTTATAAATTACGTCACTCATTCTGCTGTGTGCAGGTAAGCGGCAGTATCTGCAGAAACGAATTTTCGAGATATTTGAAGAAACGCGTGGTGGGTTCAATACTAACAAAAGGAAATGTTGGAATTAGACACTTTTTCGCAGCGGAAACCAAATGAGCAAGCTTGTACAATAAAGCTAACGTACAATAGATATTTTAAAAAAATGTAAATTTTGCAGTTACTGCCCTTTACCTGCCCACGGCAGCATTATATTTTATTCGATAATTTTACATGGGTCATTCTTCAAAAAATGTAACTTTTCTGTCAAACGCCTTTTACAGAAAAACCTTTAAGGAACAATTCATTTAACAATGATTTTTAGTTTCATCAAAAATATATCTATTTAAAGCTGCCAACAATTTTTTAACAATAATTTTTATTTTAGTATATTTTCGGCCCACAACATGTGAGTTCTCACCTCCGTGGCAGGTCACACACCTTGTGGGGCTGTTTATGTAGCTTAACTTGTTTAATTAAAAGTATATACTTATTTATTATTCCGTTCGCAAGTGTCTCAAATATTAATTGTTTAAGTATATTTAATTCCAAAATATTGTGTTTTAGTTCGTTTTAGAAGGACAAGGAGTCATGTCACACAATACTCACCTCCGTTACCTAAAACACAAAATGACATTCCTCATTAACACGTGGCAGTAATGACATCAAATTATATTTTCCATGATACAAGAGAGCCCCCTTGTTTATTTCCAGCCGCAGTTGAAGTTGTAAGATTCTGTCGGAAAACAAGAAGATAAATTTTGTTTGAAAAACTAAGTGGTTATTCTGACCTCTCACCTCCGTGAACTTGAATTTCAGGGAGGTAAATGAATGTATAAAAAGAAGTGAACATGTTTTCATATGCTTAACATGTGCAAATTGTAGCAACGAAGAAAAAAAAAAATCCATTCAAAAATGTATCTATTAGGCCTACATTAAGGGAAAGATCCTCACCTCCGTGAATCTCACCTCCGTGACAGACTTTATCAATGTTATTATTTCTGAGGTGAAAATAAATAATGGAAGGGAAATACATCAATAACGGGAATTCTACCAAAATTATAAATTGCCAGTATATCCTCAAATTTACTAAATACTATTTTTTAACAAACATTTGAAACTACTAATTAAGCCGTACTTTAATTAGGAGAGCTTAATATTATGTTCCCAGTAATCATTAAAATAGTTGATTGTTTGCACAATTAACAAAATTACTACTTTAATATTAAATTGGCCTCGATTTTTAAACATACATTTTTTTCTTTAATTTCCGTGAACAAGGAATTTTTAAATTATTTTATTTATGAGTAAAATAATTGGAACTTAACTGAGCCTTTGTTTATGGTTAATTCTAGTAGGTAGCGTTTTCATGTAAGAATTTAAAAAAAAAAAAAAAGAAACAAAAGGTTTCGAAATTGAAAAAATATTTGCGTTCAAAACTTAAGTTTTCTGGAGAATGACACATTCTTTAAGTTTTTCACTTTTATTGCAACAAGACCAGAAAATTTCTGTCATTTCGTCACAATACAAACTTTAATTTTTACTTTAATGCGTGAAAAATCATACAAATTAAGTTTACTATTATTATTTCACTATCTTAAAATATTCATTTGAATTAAAACATAGTTCACAAAAATTTCGGTTGGCAATAAGAAGTCAAAAGCTTCGTTGAAAAAAATTTCATTTCTTCATGAAGCAAAGAATAGTATTAAAATTTGAAAATAAAGCTATGAAAATCATATTTATCTGTTTTGTCTTTCTTATTCTAATTGTTATCATCGGAAAAAATGTCACATTTAATGAAAATAATTTTATTGTCATGCCTTTTATTTTCCATCAAAAATCATGCCTTCTCACATGGGATCACTAATACGTAATTTTATAAATTTTAAAGAGTATAGTAAATGCTGCTCCGTAGGGATTCTCAACTGCTTGTCAGGCACTGGTGATTGACGAAATTTGACCGGTCATCGGATATATTTACCTGGCCGCACTGAAAATTTTCCTTATTCAAACTAGTATGTTGTGGCCATCACGAAACTTTCTTCTACAGTGGCTCCCAAAAGTGTTCGTACACTTTGAAATTTTTTAGTAAAACCAAAATAACTCGAAACTAAATTCGAATATAAAGTCCAATATTTTTTCACATCATTCCTATGTCATTCTAAATGTAACCCATTGGTTTTTTTCAAAATATTGACAGATCTTCTTTTTGAAATGGGTCAGAAAACGAAGAGACAGAGAAATAACACGCCACAAAAGTCATCGTACACTCAAATATTTTCGAATGAAATCATGATTAAAATTATCATATGCCGTTTCAATAATATTTTTGCATTGTGTTGACCCTTATAAGTCATTTGGCTTTAATTGTTTGTTTATTTATTCCTTAATATATTGCTTATTACTGTAAAATGGCTGGTATTCGTAAAAAACCGCAAACGCCATTCAAAATTTGAATTTTTTTCCCACAGAAGTGGTAAATTGGTTTGAAATGTCTCCAAATTAGTTAATTTATTTGTTTGTATAGTAAAGTGCTTGATAAAATGCTTTAAAGAAAGGAATCGGACCGAAAACAAGGTAAGAAAAGGTCAACCAGCAAAGTTGACAAAGCGTGATCGTAGATTTAAAGCTAAAAAAAAATTATGAAAAATACACATTTGAGTACTGTAAAAGTTTCTGCAGAGTTAAATGAAACATTTTACATTAAATTTTCACCTAAAATTGTTCGCCAAGTTCTTTGATTAGCTGGATTAAATGGGACCTCTTCCCGCAGAAAGTTTCTTGGTCGTGCGAAAAACAGAAAGCTTACGCTTTTCGTCCCAAAATCAATGATAAATAAGCTAAAAACAGTTTAGAATCATCTTTTACTTACAAATAAAAATTAATTCAACATTTTTGATTAAATTTTTGTATAATTGTAAATAGAAGAAAAAATGTAAGAACTTAATCTTAAGAACTTAGTTGAACCAGTTAATCAGGACGGTGAAGGCGTTCTTGTGTGAGGGTGCATATCAGTACCAGGACTTAGTAGTTAGAAATTTTTTGCTGAAATAATGAGTCATGCTGTTTATTTAATATTTTAAAAACCAATTTTGAACTCTTAGCCAAAAATTTGGTTATTGGAAACAACTTTGTTTTTTGTCAAGATAACGATATGAAGCATACGGTTTTCAACGTTTGCGTCTAGTGCCTCAAAAATTGCCCTAAAGTTTAGAAAATACCCCAACAATCTCCAGATTGTAACTTAATGTAACGTATTTAGAGATACCTGGAGGCTAGATTACGAAAATAGGGCTTTAAAACGAAAATAGAGCTAGAAATAGTAATACTCGAAGTGTGGTAGAACACTTACTCAGAAATTACGCTAAAAAAAGAAAGAAAAAGAACGAAATCTATTCCCAGACGTTTAAAAGGTGTTATGAATACTGTATGATATTATACTAATTAATAACTTAATCAAAAGTTAGATTATTCAATAATATATAGACATTTTATAAAGTGTACGAAGACTTTTGTGAGATAAAATTTCCGGCACTTTTCGGTTTTTGATTTAAAAAAAAATTAAGTTTTAATATTTTTTAAAAACTTTTCACGCTGTTTTGTTAAAAATTGATCATAGATCTTATAATTAAATACCTATTCCGAAATATTAAGTCTAACCAATGATTTGGGGCCTATTTCGTTGAAAGTCGTAGGTGTACGAAGACTTTTGGGAGCCACTGTATATCTTTCTTATAATTCTAATCCCTCATCATGCTTAACGAGGAAGCAATATTCCCAACAAAAACGAAATTCGGAACTCCAGCGCTCGAATACGCTACCTTGTGGTGATTTACAAAACTGCAAATGAAACTAAAACATTGCCAAGTTGCGTTCCACGTGTGTCTGTTGACGTAAACACAGACAGTTTGTTCTGAGTATTTATTAACGCAATCAATGAGTCTTAGTTTGCTTTCAGCTACAGAAATTAATTCGTCCCTTAGTAGTATATAGAGCTTCTCAAAATAATGTTAGTTTTCATTATTTCCTTAATAATTGGTGAAAGCGAAAATTCTGGATTAACAAACTTGGATAACGTTATACAAGGTAAAAATTTTTATTGTTTTGTATGAATTTGTAAGAATATGGGGTTTTTTTAAATCTTAAATTAATTAAACTTACCATATTTTACAGCAGCATTTAGTTGGAATGGACAGTATGCAAAATATTTTTTTGAATATATTATCGTAGAACAAAATGAATAACCGAGAAAGAATTTACTTTATTCCTTTTATTCTCAGCTGAAAGGTTTCGCCAAATTTGTTTAGGGTTATAGTTTTAGTATAGTGCGAGCAAAGTAGCCTTGGCGAGATTTCGCGTTTTTAGTTAAACCATTTTTAATTTTTATCATGAGTGGAATAAAATGGTAGTAAGATTACAGAATTCGATAAGTGAAAAGAAATAATGGTCAATCAACTGAAAAGAAAACTACCACCATATATCCGTGAGAATTTTGTTGATGATTTGCATAACATGACACAATTAAATCGTAACTCAGAAATTAGAAAAATCGAAACAGAAAATTTTTAAATTAACCGATTCGGGAATTCGAGAGAAATAACTCAGCTACAAATGGAAAACAATAAGCGCTAGCCAAGCAAGGCAAAAAAGTATCATCTTCTTTCGATAACAATTTGTAATGTCATATTGAATTTTCTAGCATTAATTGTTATTCTTGTCAGGCCACAATTATTATTTAGTTTTATCAAGAATCGATAAATATCGAATTCAACATCGTGGAAATAGCTGCTTAGAACTACGAACTAGGTAATTTGCATTAATCTTTGACTTTTAGTAATGCTTCTTGAATTCTCATTTCTTTCTACGTGGGCCAGAATATCCACAAGACTTTGAAAATTAATTTAAAAAGAATAAAGCGAAAAAATCATACGTACGAACAAAAATCACAACACTTTAAGCATTTTCTTCGTTACCATGTGCGTTTGTTTTAGTTTTTAAGTCCGCCATTAGACAGTGACTTCAGTGCCCCCTATAGTTCGTTGGAGTTGCGAATTACACACGCCATAACTTGACGATCATCCCAATTCCTGACTTATCTCAAAAGCAAAGCAAAGAATGAAAATTGAAAATTATTTTAAAAGCCTTGCTTAAAATAACTACAAAGATTTATTTGTTAACAAACACAAAATGGCAACAGTTAAAAATCTTAAATCAATGAGATATTTCCATAGACTAATAAGAGTAGACCATAGACTAATAATAAGAGTAGACCGAGCTTTCTCGTTCTTGCTGATGAAGAAAATTGGTTCATAGATGTATCATGTGACTAGTGGAAGGGCTTGGCGAAGACTTTGGCAGCATGGTTGCTAGATGGCAGCATTATCTACAGTTTGGCACTCGACATGTATTTTACGACAATGTGTTTTCATTAAAAAAAACTTCCAGGTGCAGAGATTGAACTGTTTTTCTTTTAGTTATGCATTATTTTGACATTAGTAATAATTTTCGATCAGTTTTCGGTAACTTTTATTTCATTTGGAGCTGTCAGCGTTGGCGTGAACGAAATGACGTAAACGTTTTGCGTTAACGCAAAAATGTACTAATCGGTATCTTAAATTGAAACTGTAGGTAAAAATCTTACCGTTTGCTGATTCTTCTTGGTCGCTTGCATCTTTTATTGCTTTGAGAGTTATTGAAATTGACTAAAGAAAATGCACAATACTATCTAAACGAAAAACTCACTATATTAACAAAATATTTACAACTTAGAATAACAAATTTACAAATCGGACTCCATAAAAGATCATTCTTCCGTGTTCCATAAATTCTATTTATTTTATTTCACGCTGGCGTTGATCGTCTGCTACGATTAATGCCCGCTGTTGCTAGGATATCCACCAGTCACATGGTTTGGTTTATGAGCAGCAAAAGGGTTGCCATAGCTCGGTCTACTCTTATTATTAGTCTATGGAGTAGACCGAGCTATGGCAACCCTTTTGCTGCTCATAAACCAAACCATGTGACTGGTGGATATCCTAGCAACAGCGGGCGTTAATCGTAGCAGACGATCAACGCCAGCGTGAAATAAAATAAATAGAATTTATGGAACACGGAAGAATGATCTTTTATGGAGTCCGATTTGTAAATTTGTTATTCTAAGTTGTAAATATTTTGTTAATATAGTGAGTTTTTCGTTTAGATAGCATTGTGCATTTTCTTTAGTCAATTTCAATAACTCTCTAAGCAATAAAAGATGCAAGCGACCAAGAAGAATCAGCAAACGGTAAGATTTTTACCTACAGTTTCAATTTAAGATACCAATTAGTACATTTTTGCATTAACGCAAAACGTTTACGCCATTTCGTTCACGCCAACGCTGACAGCTCCAAATGAAATAAAAGTTACCGAAAACTGATCAAAAACTATTACTAATGTCAAAATAATGCATAACTAAAAGAAAAACAGTTCAATCTCTGCACCTGGAAGTTTTTTTTAACGAAAACACATTGTCGTAAAATACATGTCGAGTGCCAAACTGTAGATAATGCTGCCATCTAGCAACCATGCTGCCAAGTTCTTCGCCAATCCCTTCCACTAGTCACATGATACATCTATGAACCAATTTTCTTCATCAGCAAGAATGAGAAAGCTCGGTCTACTCTTATTATTAGTCTATGGATATTTCCGATCACTTCCATGCAATTAAAATCACGAGATAAACGCAGACGACAGTCTATTACGATTTATCTTTCTTATTGTTGCAATTATAAAACTATTTTTATTCAGACCAAATAAAAAAAAATCAGCCCCCCATGGAGCGACTGGGGCCAAAATTGAACCAACGCCTGTTTACATATGGGTTCATATTTATTCCAAATTTCATCCAGAACGTAGCATTACTTCTTGAGATAGGGCACTCACAATGGAAAAAAAAGAACGTTCGGTTACGCCACCCCCTTTTCAGCTGCTGACGCTAAAATAGAATCATTTCTTATACCCTCTAAGGGTTACTTGTTGATAAAGTTTTGTTCTATTACGTTTATTATTTCTTGAGATATAGCAGTCACAATTGACGACAAAAAACGTTCTATAGCTCAACCCCCGTTTAAGCTATTGAAACCAAAATTGAATCAGGACCTGTACCTGTTAAAGGCAACATATGAACCAAATTTTGTTTGATTCCGCCAGTTATTTCCTAGGGAATAGCAATCACGCAAAACTCAAAAAATGTCCAATTGCTCCACCCCCTTGGAGGAATTCGCGCCGAAAACCAATGGGCACAAGTTCACACAGGGGCACATATGTGTACCAAATTTCATTCGATTTCATGCGGTAGTTTTTGCTGTAGAGCGACCACAAAAAGCTGGTCACACACATAGGTGACACACACACACACACGGACAGACATTTTTCAAAAATGGTCGGAATGGACTCAGCACACCTCAAAATGTTCAAATCCATCAAAATTCGAAAATTTGCACGAATCCAATACTTTCTTCTATACATTAGATATAGAAGAAAGTAAAAATGAAAAGAATGGCATTTTAAGCCATGTTTTTACGATTAAAAAAAAACATTTTTTTTTCTTCTAAGAAGCTTATTTACTAACGTATAGTAAGTATTAAATAATAACTTATCTTTAAATATTGTTGCAAATACATGGTACAGCTTATCAAAAAAGTTTTTTTCTTTTTCTGTATTCTAGATGGCTTAACTAAAAACATTTATCTTAGTGAACACATTTTGTTTTTCGCGTAATATATTAAACACATTTATCTTTCTCCCGAATGAAGGCAAAAACCAAGAATTTCGAACAAAATCACAAAAACCCGCGCTCTCTATTTTAAAACCAAAGATATTGGGAAAACACTCAATCTTTGGTAGTCTTGTTGTAGAAGGACAGATTGCTTTCTCTGCATTAGCACTGCTTTGGTAGAAAAACAAGCTTTACAGAACTTATATTTTGGCGGACAATTTGATATGCGATGGGTTTGGAGACGAAAGTTATCGCCTAGTTGGTGACATATTTAGCGACGAAACCGCTGAAGACAAAAGGAGAAGTTTCTAGATCGTTCTAAAATCAAAATACGCTATCTTCGGAATCTTTCAGGTTCCTCGGCCAAAATAAATGAAAATGAGATACAGTCACAGAAAAGAGAGAGAAAAAAAAAAAAACTTAGCATCCGTTCCTATTCGAAGACTATCAATACTAGAGACCCGTGTGAGATGTTATTTTTTCTGAAACATTGTACAGATGTCATAAATCCCTTACTTAATTGTTGTTAAGGGGCCATCTTATTAAAATAAGCATAAACTTTCAAATTTTCTTCGAGAACCCCTCTTTTTCATCACATATTTGTGATCAGCATCATCATTTAACTGTGTATACAAAATTTTGATTAAATTGCTCCAGTCATTGCTTCAAAATTAGATTGAGAAAAAATCATCTCGTAATGTTGAAATTTTTTTTCGATACTTTTGCATATAATACCTAAACTAACTGGGGTACGGCAAAGATTGTTTTTTTGTATCAAATTATGAATCAACCCAACAATAAAATCATTTATTAAATCAAAAATAAAATTGAGCTGTCTATGAATTATGAAATAATTATTTGAAAAAAAAAATAATATGATCTGGAACCCCATATTATATTTTAATCGAAAAACAATCTAGAAGATAATTTTTAAGTGTCTCTAAAATTTTCAGTATTTTTTATCATATGTTGGGTCAACATGTTATGTAAAATTTTTCAACAGAAGAACGTAATCACTTAAAATATTTCACTATTTCTCAAGAGTTATTTTTCTGACACATATTCCTGGTAGCCTCCCCCCCCCCCTCTATGTTCCCGTGAGGGAGAAAATGGGAACTTGCGATTCAAAGGCCCAGTAGCGCTTCCGACTTAAACCGCATATAAAATGTGCGGGCATTATAAAAGAGGCAAACTCAGCTATAATTCCTAATGCAGATGAGCAGCTGCTTCTGTTTCTTTAAAAAACTAAGCAAGTGATAGCCCTCTGTTTCTCATGCCAAAAGTTACAAAAAACCACAGACCGTAGAGGCAGTGACACGGGATTTGAGTGTAAAAATCTCCTCCAAAAACCAAAGTTATACCATTACTAGTGGCACCCGCATGGTTTTGCCCGTAGTAGAAAATGAAAAGGTCATTTGGTTCGCCTGTATATTAACAAATAATGGATGATGAATTTCTCGCCAATTTGCTATGTTTATTTGCTCACCCATGTTACGGTTCCACGTTATGATAATTTGGTGATTTACTCTTCCACGTTTGTTACTTTGCTCGGTAAAATGTTCTTAATATTGGAATAGAAAAAGAACCACATCGGTTTTTCGAAAAATCGCTTCGAGGTGCACACCCCCATGCTACAAACTAACTTTGTGCCAAATTTCATGAAAATCTTCTGAACGGTCTAGGCGCTATGCGCGTCACAGAGATCCTGACAGACAGAGAGAGATCCGGACAGAGAGACTTTCAGTATTATTATTAGTAAAGATAATAAAGATTGCTGATCCTAGTTCAGTAGTTTATGTTCATTTAAGGACTCTTATGATCTCTAGGAGGTATATTCATGCTGCGCTACTGCGTAGAGGTTATTATATTTCCAACTAATAAGTAAATTTCTGGAATATTAAAGTTCTTTTTTAATCGGTAACCGTTATAGTCTTTTTTTCCAAATAGAGTTAAAGTAAACAACTTTAACAAAACTCGGAAACTGTCAATTTATTACTTAAAGTTAGTGTATTATAGCTAGTTTCTTCAGTTTTGGAATGTAAATGAACAGTATTTTTTGCGCATGTGTCTAAGTATGCCAAGTTTACCGTTGGGGGTTAACCCCAAAGTATATCGTATTATTCTAATCCTACAGGATCTTAGCAACCTCGAATTGTCCCACTTTATCAAACTCCCATTCAATAAAGTTTTTTCTCTAAACGAAAAATAAAAACCAATAGTCCAAGAACCCACTGCTGCCAGACCTTCTTTATTTTCTAAATAAAAAAATGTTTGGGACAGAATAGATTTAGCATGTACTTTGAACTTACGTGTGTTTATTAACTTGGACCGAGATACAATTTGCAGGTACTGCGTACTTAATGTACGCAAAAACAGTGATAACCTAACTTATTTTCTAAGTCTCAATTTTTTTATTATGATACTCAGGGAGCTATTCTAAAATATTTTGTAAGCTGCCAGAGCAATCGTATGGACCAAACATTCCGCCAGACACAGTTAAAATTCGCTGTGAGTACGAGAGCGACGTTATTATTCTTGTGCTTAAGCACTGAAAAATATCGTCTGCAAGGCCGTATCCAGAATTTTTTTTCGGGAGGGGCCCGGATTAGCACATTGCCCTAACACACACACACACACACACATATAGTATATATAGACACACCAAACGCATAAAAATGTTAACATAGAAGACTTTTTGTCTCGATTTTTAATGATTCCACTGGTTGGATGTTGTTATTTTAATTTCTTATTATTTTTCTTATTCACCTTGTAGTGGTAAGGATAACAGGAGAGTGTCCCTTTAAGTCGGATGTAGAACATCCATAATTTCAGGGGGTCCGGGAAGGGGGTTTCCCCCCGAGAAATTTTCGAAAAAAAAATCTGTATTTTGAGGCCTTATATTAGGTAATTGAGACCACAAAAATATGAAAAAAAACTAGGCAAACAAAGTCTTTTAAAAGTTATACATTCTTTTGCAAATCAAGATCAAACAAAATAAAAATTGCTTGCTCGACAAATCATGGAACTTAATGGACAGAGAGGAAGAACGAGAGAGGAGAAAAGAGAAGCACTTCGTCATCTGCTCGTATCGACTTTTAGTGAAGTTTGTTTTTGATCACTCCCCCTACCCCCATTTTTTTTCCATTAAATGCCCTACGGTATGAAAATTGTACAAAACAGTTTAAAAGAAATGGTGTAGACATTCAGAAAATAAGAACGGAAGAGTAACATTCTGGCCATTTGGACAATTCATTCTTTATTTTCTTGATAAGATACAAAATGGAAGAACTTTTCAAGGAATTTCAAAAACTTGAATAATTTTCAAAGACTCTCGAACAGGTGAAATTATTTGAAGCTCTTTATTTACACTTTTCAGAAGTTGATTGCAGTCTTACAAAATGATTATAACTTTGTAAGACACACCCGTTTTAAGTTAAAAATAAATGCAACGAAATATTTCTCGAAACAAACTTTTTTTTTCAATCACAAGTAGTGCAGAAAATGAAAGAAAGTAGAGTAAGTGTTTTTTTTTCCTCATACTAAAGGTGTATTAACAGTATGCAGTAGAAGTAATAAAAAAAAACAAGCAATAACAAAAGAACTTCCATGATACTGAATTCGGCATTAAATAAATGCAAGACAAGAAACATATCAGTCACAAAAATGATCTTGAAAATTATGCTACAAAAACGCGAAAATCGTGATTTTTGCATTTTTTACTCAGGATGTATCAAGGAGCTGAATTTGGCACATCTTGGTAACAAGATACTCTCCTAATCGGAAACTAGGGGCCCAGCCTTTGGGGAGTCCCCGGCTCGAAATCAGTACAGTGTAAGTTTTATAAGAGTTTTAGGGGGAGGAGGGCAGGGTCGTGCACAGAGGGGAGAAGGAACACCTGTTGGCCCGGGCCCGAGCTTAAATAGGGCCCAATATTTTTAAACCTACGGTTAAAAATATGGGTAAACAATATGGAGGGGCCCCTCCCCCCCAAAAAAGACTTTGGTAGACTTGAAAAGTCTACCAAACTGAAAAGTCTACCGAACTGACAAAGGGCCTGCTTTAACCCTGGACTGCCCTGAATTGAATTGGGAAAGAGAGCAGGAAGTCCTAATTAAAGGTCTAAATTTGAAGTATGTCTTGCAGCTAATGAGAACTAGAACTGCTTTTTCTGTATTTCTGCAAAATATTATAAATTTTGAACAGTAGCAAAATTAAGAATTAAAAAAAACTTTGTTATTTTCCTTTTCTGACATTAGGAATTCTAAAAAAACCTTCTGTTTTACGGTACAAAACATTTCAGGTTTCGGGGGGGCCCGGGCCCGTCAGCCCCCCCCCTCTGGATACGGCCCTGATCGTCTGCTTTCAAGGAGTTATATTGTTAAAGCAGAAAACCTAGTAAAAAGAACACGAAATAGGATTTCAGTGAAACCCCGATTTTACGTCCCCCGAATCGACGTTTTCCCCACATTTCACGTTTTTTCATCAGGTCGCAGTTATCAGGCTACCCAGTTATGGCTGCTAACTTAGACCGAATGCCAGTTTTCAGATACTGGGTACTGAATGTACGCAAAAACAGTGATAACGTTCTTTATTTTCTGAGTGCTGATTTTTTCGTATGTTTTACATAATATTGTTAAGCCAAACTGCCAGACACGTCCCGTGGGCACTATTGGCTGCCAGTGGCACAACCTTACTTATTTTCTAAGGCTCAATTTTTTTATTATGATACTCAGGAAACTATTTCAATGCATTTTGTTTAAACTGCCAGACCAACCGCATGGGTCAAACATCCCGCCAGACACAATTAAAATTCGCTTTGAGTACGAACGTGACGTTATTATTCTTGCGCTAAAGCAAACCACACTTATCGCAAAATCTGCACTTAGATAATAAGTAAAGTTATCACTGTTTTGCGTGCATGCAGTATCTAGTACCTGAAAATTGGCCCTCCGTCTAAGTTAGCAGGCATAACTGAAGGACCTGATAACTGGGACCTTATGAAAAAACGTGAATGTGGGGTAAACGTAGATTCTGGGGACGTAAAATCGGGGTTTCACTGAAATCCTACTTCATGTTTTTTTTTTACTAGGTTTTTTGCTTTAACAATATTGCTTTTTGAAAGCAGACGATATTTTTCAGTGCTTAAGCACAAAAATAATAACGTCGCGCTCGTACTCACAGCGACGGTTTAACGGTGTCTGGCGGAATGTTTGGCCCATATGATTGGTCTGGCAGCTTACAAAATGTTTTGGAATAGCTCCCTGAGTATCATAATATCAAAATTGAGACTTAGAAAATAAGTTAGGTTATCACTGTTTTTGCGTACATTAAGTACGCAGTACCTGCAAATTGGCCCTCGGTCCAAGTTAATAGACACGCGTATGTTCAAAGTGCATGCTAACTCTATTCTGTCCTACACATTTTGTTACTTAGAAAATAAGTAAGGTCTGGCGGCCCTGGGCTCTCCGACTGCTGTTTCAATAATGAAACTCGCACCACGGCATAATCATTTGATACTATGTTTTGATAATGTTTAAAGCTTTTCCCTACATGTTATTGTGACAAGGCTGAACTCGATCCGGTCACTTAACCGTTTTATTGGTAAGATTGTGTCATTTCAGGGGAATGGAGAAGCGAAAAAAGGGTCAACAATGAATGCTATCTACTGGAGTTTAGGGTTCATCCACTGGAGTTAGGGTTACCATTTCAACTATCAAAATATCACCAAACAGGCAATGGCTTCGTTCAAATGTAG
The DNA here is from genome assembly GCF_026930045.1 of Uloborus diversus. NCBI lineage: Eukaryota > Metazoa > Arthropoda > Arachnida > Araneae > Uloboridae > Uloborus > Uloborus diversus. Next base: position 218,135,218 of record NC_072732.1, read on the forward strand.
AAGAGTAGAAGCAATTTTCACCCGTCATACCTTGACGGACGACTTTCTAGTTTTACTAAGAAAATCGTAAGAATTGGGGAACCGTATAAAAATCTAGCCTTTGTATAGCTTGCAAAGCTAAATTTATCATTTTAAAATCTCTTAAAATGATTATTTTAATGTATCTGCATTTTAATGTATATGTAGGGTTTTTTTTATATAGCTAAAGACAAAACAACTGAAGAAAAAGAAAATACTTGCATGATCAAACTCAAGTCAGAAAATGTTAAAAGTGTTCCTCCCTGTTCCATAAGAAACGAATGATCATGAGGTGCTAAACTCTTTCTGATCTTTTTCTGCACACCTGTCTTATCTCGAGGATCTGAGCTCTGATAACCATCAGAAAAATATCACGCTGCGTTTCAAAAGTGATGAAGCATTGTGACCTCTGAAACGGAGAAGAATGGAATCCTCTGTGCTTAGAAATCCACACCTTTATATTCGATTTCTGCCATTTTGCTGCATACCATGGAACGACTTTTAACTGTCATCTAATGACTTCGAGGCCAATTCGATATGACGGCCATCTTGGATATATAATGCCTCTGTGAATGAACGGAAGACGATTATTTAAGCGGATGAAAGCAGAGAATGAAGTTTTTAGTTTGAATCTGTGGAATAAGAACGAAAAGGCACTAGTAGCTAGCAGTGGCGTAGCGAGAAAAAATCCTTGGGAGGGGGGGGGGATTTTTTTTTTTGAAGTTTAAAGTAAAGCCATGCCCTCAAGTTTATACACACACACACACACACACATATATATATATATATATATATATATATATATATATATATATATATATATATATATGAACAGGAAGACAAACTTTTTACCGTCATAAAAGCTATTATATTAAATAAAAATCTTTCAGTTCATAAACAGAACCCTTCAGGTTCGATTGAAAAATGATTTTTTGGAACTCATGGGGGGGGGGGGGGGTCTGACCCCCCTATCCCCCCCCCATAGCTACACCACTGGTAGCTAGTACAGTGGTCCCAAATCTGGGGTTGAACGTTCCTTAAGGGGCGATTTGGTTCCTCAAAGGGTGAGTAATTTTGCCAAAAGGGGGAAGATGATTATTTCAAAGACAGAACAATAAAAAGTCAGTGCATATGGAAATGGAAAACTTATATGAAACCGGTGTAATGAATCTTAAACAAATCTATTAATAAATAAAAATTAAAAAAAAAAGGAAGTTCAAGTTTTGGAACTTCCTCTTCACACCTTGGTAACAAAATTTATAAACTTTCTTTTTTTATAATTTTAATTATTAATGTCAGTGTTATCAATAACTTTAAAAGGAACATTTTTGTGAAATTAAATTAAAAAAAAAGAAAACTATTTCATAAAAATGTACTTTTGTTTTTGAACAGTACGCCTATGATCTTAGTTAAGTATTTCTCTTCAAATATCTATCACTTTGTTTTGGAAAAGTGCTTTGCATTTACATTTATTAAGAGCTGCAACACAAACATACGTTTGGATAAATGCTGACCAAACACTGTTACAGCCTATTGATTATACCTTATTTGGCTACGAAAGAAGAAATGGTAAATTGTACCCACGGCAACTGACGAAGCGACCATTACCGAAATTGTTGATTCAGCCCTATAAATGTTCATCTAACTGTCAAAAAAAAAGTCTCCTTCTTTTAAAAAATTGCAAATAAATTGTATTTTGCTTTGAAAATGCATCAATAATGATCGTCAAAATAAAAAAGATTGATTTTTATATTTTGCTTTTGAAGACCTAAGTAAAAATTCGATTTTTGGTATTAAATAATTTTTTTCAACAAAAATTATTCTTTTAATTTTTATTTATTATTTGTTTTATTTTGAATTACCTAGCTTTAAATATCTTAAAGTTTAAGAAACAACGGGAAATTGTAACTAGAACAATCATTAAAATGGTTCAGATGAGGTTGCTCAATTCATTTACTTAGTACCTAAGGGAGCGGAATATAAAAAATTAATAGACCAACAAGCATCCTCGCAACATCCAGAATCGTAATCAGCAAGCTTTTCTGAGTTCAAAACAATTTACAGAATGCGGTCCTCATATTGTCATACTCAACTCCATACAACGCCTGCACTATATAGGTTAAACAACAATTTCTTTACAAATCGCTGATCACACTCACACACTGATCACAATCAAAAACAGCTCTAAAGATGCACGGCTTCCTGAATCTTGAGAGCTAATTTTGCTTTAAGGTGAAGGTAGGGACACACAGGGGAGCGACATTTATCAAGCAAAAAAAAAAAAAAATGTATAATAATAATAGAGAGTTTGTTTTAGTTTATTTTACAAACATAAAAACATATTGTTAAAGCATTCTAGCGTCAGTTTTATTTCTATACTAGTTAATTTGTTATTTTTGGAGCAAGGAATTTAACAGTTCGGATAAAATGACCCTCATAGCATAATAAAAATGTGTCATGTAACACTTTGTCACACATGATTCAGCCCGAATCTTTTATTAAAAAAATAGATCGATATTCTCAATTCGGACAGCCAGCCACCCTCGCCCTTTTTTTTTTTTTTTGTTCCATTCCCTCCAGAGAACGTGGTGTTTCTTTTCGGGGGGCTCTACCCATCCGAGTCAGGCGTAAAAAAACAGGTAGCTGCACCCCTCCGGCATGGATCCATCCTACTAATCCACGCCATAAAACAGATTCGCCACGGCTCGTTCCCAATCCTCGTGACTCACAGTTTCGAGTGTTAACGAATTCGAAGAGGTGAGGATAGTGTAGAAAGTATACTTTTTTGCTGATACTTTCGAATATGTCCTTGAAATTCGAATTTCTTGTGAGAAAGGATTCGATTAATCCAAAAGGTTTAGGTGACCAATCCATCCCCACCTACTCCCCCAAATGTTAAAACTCAAGGCTCATTGAGAATTCCGGTTATTTGCAGCAGGGAAATTGTAGCATACAATCTGTAGCATAAGAATTTATTTGACTCACATTTCTGCACTTAGTTTTTCACATCACCAAAAAATTCTTAGTCGAAAATTAACTCTAAGATCAAGCATTTGAAACTATTAGTCAAAGGGCTTTCAAAAATATAGATAACTAAACGTTTTTATGTACATATTTTAAAAATATGCTTTTCATATGTAATTATAATACATGACGTCGTATTCACTTTAAGACACAAACTATAGGAACATCTTATCTACTTTTCCGCTACATTTGCAATAGTTTCATTCCAAGATATTGTTTCATACATATTTTGACATAAGAATAATTTGAACTCGTGATGTCAAAATTCAAATAAACGCTAGGGGCTGGATGATCAGAGCTGTTTTTTGAGCAATCACGATTGCTTATTGTTCTCATTTGACTGTTTTTGGCGTCTTTTGATTTTTCCCACCGCCACCCTCCGCACTATCACCGTCGACCGGCTCCTCACGATGCTGCTCCTGCAGGGAAAGCCGTCTCCAGGTTGCATCCATGTCCTACACACACGCGCAAACACACACAACTACGCACACACACGCGCACACATACACAAACACACACAAATACATACACACACATACAAAAACATACACCTACACACACATACAAACACATACACATACACCTACACACATACAAACACATACACACGCATACATACAGACACCCACATATACACACACATACACACAACTACCCACACATTCATGCCTGCACACAGAGACAAACACATATGCCTACACACACATACACATACCCCCCACACACACATTCATACACACAACTACCCACACACTTATGCCAGCACACAGAACAAACACACATGCCTACACACACATACACATACCCCTACACACAAACACACATACCCCCCCCCCCACACACAAACACACACGACTACATTCACACACTCGTGATTGCGAAAAACATAATTTGAATTCAAGATGTCGAAATTCAAATTATTTTTTTTTGTTTTTTTTTTTTTTTTTTGTTTTTTTTTGATTGCGGACAGTGGCTTCCGAGAAAACCTTCGCTCCTGCCACCAAAAACGTGCAACATGAACCAATTGGAATCTTCAGTGTGAGTTTGAGCAAATCCACCATTGCTCAATAAACTCGGTTTGATGACAGCACTTGTAAAATATTCTGGATAGACAAGGAAATGCTTCCTTGCTTCAAAGAAACAAGCTAAAAAATGTAAGTTGGAGCGATCTTTCACGATAAAGCAGAAAACACAACTGGGATGGAATCCAAATCAGAGTGCATTTCTTCTATTTTAAAAGTGCACTCTGATTCGAAATTCAGCCAAACTTCTCAATATGAAAGCATTTCTCAGATAAGAAGTGCACCAATATGAGAAGTTGATTCCCTCATAATTGGTTGGACCCATAGACTAATAATAAGAGTAGACTGAGCTTTCCCAGACTTGCTGATGAAAAAATTGGTTCATGGATACATCATGTGACTGGTGGGAGGCTTGGCGAAAACTTTGGCAGCATGAATGCTAGATGGCAACATTATCTATAGTTTGGCACTCGACATGTATTTTAAGACGTAATGTGTTTTCATTATATTTTTTACCAAGTGCTGAAATTGAACTGTTTTTCTTTTAGTTATGCATTTTTTTGACATTAGTAATTAGTTTTTGATCACAGTTTTCAGTAACTTTTATTTCATTCGGAACCGCTACGTCAGCGTTGGCGTGAACGTAATGGCGTAAACGTTTTGCGTTAACGCAAAAATGCACTAATCGGTATCTTAAATTGAAATTGTAAATAAAAATCTGACCGTTTGCCGATTCTTTTTGGGCGCTTGCATCTTTAATTGCTTCGAGAGTTATTGAAATTGTGTAAAGAAAATGCACAATACTATCTAAACGAAAAACTCACTATATTAACAAAATATTTACAACATAGAATAACAAATTTACAAATCGGACTCCATAAAAGATCATTCTTCCGTGTTCCATCAAATTATATTTATTTTATTTCTCGCGGCGATGATCGTCTGCTACGATCAACGCCCGCTGATGCTAGGATATCCACCAGTCACATGGTTTGGTTTATGAGCAGCAAAAGGGTTGCCATAGCTCGGTCTACTCTTATTATTAGTCTATGGTTGGACCATTTTATTCGCAGGCGGCTAGTATACAAAAATAAGTTGTATATATCTGGTGGCGACAAAGTTCTTTAGCTATGTACATGAGTGCGTCACATTGGTAACGACGGCTCTCCCTTGTCGCAAAAATTCCGACTTGCATACCTCATGGTGACAAAACTTCCCGGCCAAAGTCTCCTTTGGGCTGCAGCTTCGTCATTCAACACATAACCAATTTTTTCCGAGATTATGTGCGTCGAGAAAAAAAAAAAAAAAAAAAAAAACAAGAGGACAATCCAGGCTCTGTGACCAGGGCATGGAAGAGGAGGAGGAAGAGAATCATCATTCATCGTCCACCGGACAACCGTGACCCCCGAATCGGATCCATGACGGAGAATTGGAGAACCGTGCTAAAAGGAGAGTTTGGGTGCGTTGAGAATGGATGGATCTTGAAGAGTAAAATCAAAAAGAACTCATTAGGTTCCAGCTATTGAGAAGAGATAAAATGGAGGGAGTGAGGACTTTCATTCATGAAACCAAGACCACAAGTCACGTGATAGATTTTAAAGCAAACCATTGGAAGAAATCAGGTTTCTTTCGATTGTTTCACCCAAAACGTGCCAACCATTCGTCGTTGTTGAGTCACATGACTTGGGGTCTTTCGGTCAGCTTTTGCTAAGCCAATATTGGGCTTCCTACCTCCATTTTAATTCCTGATTTAAGCTTCCAGCATGATCGAACTTGGTAAATCAGAGAGCACCGAGAATTCCCGTTGTAAGTGATTAACATCTCAAAGAGCGGGTTTTAAAAAAAAAATAATAGGTTTTGTTTTATGAGATTGTGTGACATCTATTTACGGTTATTTATGATCAGGTTCTATAAAAGACAAGCATTTTATTTCCTCAGCACAATCTTTATTTTTGGCGTCGTACCATTCTAAGATTTTCTCTTTCAACCCAAACAAAAACGAGTTCGTCCAAGGTCAAGTATCAAGTGAGAAAAGCAACACTTTTCAAACGACCTTTACGGTGTTATTAACGGACTAGAATTTAGCAACGCTCCAGCCAAAACTTCTTTTCGTGGAGAAATCTTTCATTTTCCTTTTCCCCGAACTTCTACAAAATAGTTTACGTCACGGTTTTCCAAAATGTCTTGTCATTTGAGGCAGTGAAAAGCAAAGGGATGAAGTGGACATTTTCAAATTTTGAGTAAAACGCGTTTGAAGATAACATTCTAGGTAGACTTTCTTTGATTTTTTTTCTTTCTAAATCATGCTGTACAGCAGCACCTACCAGGACTACTAGTACCATCTCTTGCCCCCAAGACAGTGGAGAGGTTCACCTACCATGTGTCCTGGTTATCTCCAAATTTTTTATTTCGCCACTTACATCCCTTTGCTTCTCACTGCCTCATTGATCCATTTATTTTTGTGACTGGGCATTTAAGGGCAATATCAATTTAAATGAAATTTCAAGTTAAATGAAAATAAAGGAAAAATTGCATACGTGGGTAAGGATCTATAAGGAGTAATAGGAACTGTCGCTTCGTAAGTTGCGACCGTTGAAGGCCGTGGGTTTACTCAATGTGGATTTAAAGTCATGTTTACAGTTTTAGACGGATGGTGTGGTGGTTATGACTGTAGCACAGCTTTTGTTCGCAAAACAGGCAGGACAACACCAACCCGAAGAACGTTGTATTTGGTTGCTCTTGATGGCTAAAACTTGTTGGCATTTATATTTCGAACATAACACTTATCATACTTCTGAAATATGAACCGCACCTAATAATAATTGTCTCCTAATAATTACATAAATAACAGATTTTTTTAAAAAATACTAAGCACTTTTCATAATGCACTCAAAAGGACAAAATAACTGCCCTAGATCAGCAAGAACAATTCAAGTATTCCTGTAGTTTTCAATGATACCAAGAAAATGACACTGCAAACGAAGAAAAGTGCGGCTCAAGTCATGTAGAGAATTCCTTATCATTATCCAGCTTTTAATCATATATTTGAGTGTTGAAACATGCATATTTTTCTTAATGGGAAAAGAGCTTGGCTTGAAATGAATTGAGCCGCACTTTTCTTCGTTTGTAGTGTCAATTTCTTAGAATCATTAAAAACTACAGGAATACTTGAATTGTTCTTGCTGACCAAGGAAGGTTATTTTGTACTTTTGAGTGCATTATGAAAAGTTCTTAGTATTTTTTAAAAAATTCTGTTCTTTTATTCTTTTTAGTGTAAATGTACTTCAGAAATAAAATAATGTTACCATCACGAAACTTTCTTATTTTTTCATTTAAATGCTCCATACTGAAAAAAAGAAAACAACCATATGCGTGCCTGAAAATTTAAGCAATTGGCACTAAAACTAATCCATGTAAAGGATAATGTAATAGGATAATGGAATATGATATACTATAATAAGGAAATTTTTGAAAATTTCTAAGAATGAAAGAGAACATATTTTATGAAACTATAAGGCCATGAAAAAAATAATAACCGAGCTCTACTAATTAATAATTGTAAATAAATATAAATGTTACCAACATTACTTAAATTAGTCTTTTGTGAATCGCTTGATAACTTGCCCAAGAGCTGTACTTGATAGAGATCCTAAATACGGATATCCGTATATAGGATGTCTAGTACTTGAGCCATGAACGATGTACGAATATTAAAAAACATAAACAGAGGCGCGTCGATCTAAAATTTTTGGAAGGAAGAAAATTCTAATTCAACCGAATGATAAAACACGAGCTTACGCGCATACCATACATACGTATATAACATCTAATGAGAAGGAACGTTAGGTATCATTAAAAAAACAATTTTAAATTTTTTTAAAAAGAATATGTTGCAATATTATCTACAAATTTTTCCGAATCGTCAGCAAAATTTGTCGAATAAGGAATTTTTTGGGAGATCGCTGTAGTTTCCCATCGGGGTGCCCCTGAATGTGAAATGTCATCATTTCTTCGTAAGCCTAACAGTTTAAATTCCTTGAACACTTTTTTTTTTTTTTTTTGTGTTTTTGAGTTTTTGCATCTTTTAGGGGGGGGGGGAGGGGGCGACCTGGAACTAAATTTGGTAGGTGAGGGTAAAAATAATACGAGAGCAATGACAGTGTACATTTCATGCTTGCTTCAGAGAAGCATTGATTCAAAATTTTCATTATGATTACTATTAACATTACTGTGCAAGGCAATAAAATTTGTAACAATGGGTTTTATATTTAAACGTTTAATGGTTAAATTACAGGAATTTGCCGTTTTTCATCCTAACCGAAACAAATAATTTAATTTTAGACTATTAATTTTTCTGCGTTAAGTTGTACCTTAAGATTTAGCAAATCATTTATTGAAATCCCGAAGTCTCTAAGTGGTCTTTTTGCTGAGATATAAAAGCAAAAGCAGACCTCAGATTACTTCGTGACAATCAGGTCAAGTATAATAAAAGTGCTGAAAAAACGTACTGTATTATTTAAGTAACCCGTGAATTCTTAGTAACCACTTCACCGATTCATTTTATGCAATTGCAACGTGATTTTAAATCTTGTAATAAATGGAAAATAATTAATTAAAATGTGAAAAAAAAATAAAAATTAAAAATAAAAATTAATTTGAATTTTGACATCTAGAATTCAAATTATGTTTTTCGCAATCACGAGTGTGTGTGTATGTAGACATGTGTGTTTATGTGTGTGGGGGGGGGGTGTTTGTGTGTAGGGGATGTGTATGTGTGTGTAGGCATGTGTGTGTCTGTGTGCAGGTATGAGTGTGCGGGTAGTTGTGTGTATGAGTGTTTGTGTGCGGTGGGGAATGTGTATGTGTGTGTAGGCATATGTGTTTGTGTCTGTGTGCAGGCATGAGTGTGATGAGTGTGTGGGTAGTTGTGAGTAGGTGTGTGTATGTGTAAGTGTCTGTATGTATGTGTAGGTGTCTGTATGTATGCGTGTGTGTATGTATGTGTTTGAGTGTGTGTATGTATGTGTTTGTATATGTGTGTAGGTGTATTTGTGTGTGCGCGTGTGTGTGTGTAGTTGTGTATGTATGCTCGTGTGTGTAACATATGGACGCAACCTGGAGACGGCTTTCGCTAGAGGAGCAGCATCGTGAGGAGCCGGTCTACGGTGATGCTGCAGAGGGTGCTGGCGGGAAAATAAAATGATAGCACATCAAAACAGTCAATCCCAAAATCCCTCCCCCTTCCCTCTCGTAGCCACCCCTGATATTAGATTATAGAAAATAATACAAACTGCAATGGTTGTAATTTTATGTTTTTTTTTTTTTTTTTTTTTGTCTCCCACTTTCCTAGGTTTTCCTAGCTCTGGCTCTACGTGTGAAGTTGCAGGAAGTAAGTCTCTTTCCGACTCAAATGGATAGTCGTGGCGCCATCTTGTGTAGGAATAAAAAACGAAATCACTTAACGCTATATATTTTCGGAAGGGTAATTGAAAATGTCTAACAATAACAATCTAATTTGCAAAAAAAGAAAAACTGTACACAATTTGAGAACGAAACATTAATTAAAAAGAAATTCCATCTCATTTTTAGACTGATTTTGCAGCTCGTTTATTTTATATTCACAACGAAGGGCAAAGAAGAAAAAGTATTTCTTTTTCTTAATTTCTAAAGATTTATTTTTAAAAAAAAGCAATGTTTTCATCCTGAGAATTTTTTGGAAGTTCAAAATAATGTTTATCAACCAAGATCAGTTAAGGAAAAAGGGGAATTCCAGAAAGGACAGTTGAAACAAATCAGTCTGACGTTTGTTTCTATAACAATTCTGATGAGAATATTTTCTTTTAGTGGTACTGCTGAAAGAAAAATTCTGCAATATATCTGCCCTTTCAGCTTTTTTTTCAGGAATTGGCAAAACCTTTTTTTTTTTTAGGTACATCCAAGATCCAAAAGCGCTTTTCTTTTATTAAAACCGATTGCGGCTTTCTTTGGACCCTATAAAGTTTCGTTTGCAGGATGAATTCATTGACGTTATCAAGAAAAAACTACGCTTAGACACAAATTTTCTTTAGTTTCGTACAATGTATTGTGCGATGAGGTTTTATCAATGAAGTTATCGCACCGATGACTAATTTAATTAGTGCATTTTTAGTTGCAGAGTGTAACTGGAGTCCTTTTCAGAAAACAATACCTGTATTTGAAATTATGAATTTAATTCCTCCTTGGTGATATGATACAGTGTTATCCTGGGCGAGCCATTACATATGAAATATGATATTGCAAAGTAAGTTCTCTCGAAGCATAGATAGATTAGTAAAACAGGCAAAACCATTATTTGTAAATTTGCATTATGACAAATGAAGAATCATTTATGCAATCGAAGTTACAGTTACTTTAACTTAAGGTTTGCAGATAACGTTTACAGTTATAAAATGCCTAATCGAGAACATGACGGCAAGTAGCCGACTTGGCTGACTATGAAACTAAAATACGGCGCGTTAAAAATAAGAGAGAGAGCAACTGAGCTACAGAAGCAACATATATAGTCAGCCAGAGTCATTTGCATGTGAAATGCGCATTTCCCGATGTTAGAACGGCGGCCAATCAAATGGATAAGGAACTTCGTCATTTCATGACGTAAGGCACGCACGTGTCTAAGATCGGGAAATACGTTACATACATTGAAATTAGCATTTGTGACTTTGCAAGATAAAAGAAAATGGGGATTTAATTAATGCCAAATATATCAAAATACACGTGAATTATTGACAATATTATTTGGAATTCCCAACACAATGCTTAGTGCAGCCAGCATGCAATAGTTTTCAGGTTTATTACATTACACTCCAGGGGCTTTGTACCTACCACCACTCGTGGTTCAACCGGTTGGAGAACACCTGAAGATAACTCTTTTTTTGATATAGACCTGGAGCTGAGGAACCCCTGATCCAGCACCATCAGAGGTATTGACTTGAACTTGGAGGGCTTAGTGACTTTGGAGGACTTTTATTTTGGGGGGGAGGGAAGGGTTTGAAGCATTCATAAAGATCTTTATACAAGTTGAACTCTAGCAAAGCAACGTACTAATCAATTACAAACGGCTAAAAACAATGCCGTATCCAGAATTTTTTTTTTCGGGAGGGTCCCGGATTCTCACATTCTCCTAACACACACACACACACACACATATATATATATATATATATATATATATATATATATATATATATATATATATATATATATATATATATATATATATATATATATATATATATATATATACTAGTGGTACCAGCACAGCTTTGCCCGTAGTAGAAAATTAAAAGGTCATTTGGTTCGCCTGTATATTGACAAAATAATGGATGATGATTTTCTCGCCAATTGGCTATGTTCATTCGCTCTCCCATTCCACGTCATGATAATTCCGTAATTTATTCGTCCATCTTGTGATAATTTTGCTCCGGAAATTGTTCTGAAAATTGAAATAGAAAAAGAAGAAAATCGAATTTTTGAAAAATAGCTTCGAGGTGCACATCCCCATGCTAAAAACTAACTTTGTGCCAATTTTCGTGAACATCGGCAGAACGGTCTACGCGCTATGCGCGTCACAGAGATCCAGATATCTTGACAGAGAAACTTTGAGCTTTATTATTAGTATAATATATATATATATATATATATATATAATTAGTATTATATATATATATATATATATATATATATATATATATATATATATATATATAGTTCTAAACTCACTCATAGAGCTGGATTTAGACTAGACGGGGCACTGAGCTGTTGCAGGTACGTCCCCTCCCCCTTCCTCCTCTCTAGATACGGCCCTGGCTTAAAATATTGGTGGTGAGCTAAATGAAATAGGTTAGTTTATAAATGTCTTTTTCAAACGAAACCGTGTCAATCATTTGATCCCCACAGCCATAGAAAATTAAATGTTCATTATTCTCGTAAAACAAAAAGAAATTGAATGATGAGGAATTTAATGTTTCCCAAAAAGCGAATAAAAAGGAAAATACAAACGAAGGGAAGTTTTTGTCAGCACACTTTTTCTCCTTTCTGATGGGACTGCGTTAGAGGCTTTACCTTTAGATCTATAGTTGGGACAAGTCTAACCTGGCAGCATTGCAAAGTCTACGCAGATCTCAATCGCAGCATTACGACGCTGACACGTTAGGTTTTCCCCAACCGTTAGCACGACCCCCCCCCCCCCAAAGAGGCATCCATTCTCTCATGTGACGCCATTATCAGTGTGATGTCATTACATTGAGACTTTTGACGTACAATTTCCCCACCAGATGGAGTCACATGAACTATCTTCGATGCAAAACTGCACTAGGGATTCAATTTTGGCAAGAGTATTCAATGCCAAACGAGTACCCGAGGGATATTTAACACGCCTCATAATCCTTCATACGACATGGACGCATCGGTTTTCTGCGTCTTGAAAAGACGTCGACAAGAGCCAGGTTTGGGCCGTGGTAGCTCGATCGGTAGAGTGTTGGATTCGGGGCCGGAGGGTCCTGAGTTCGAACCTAGATGGTTGAAGACCCACCGTCGTCATTAAAGGGGACTGGGCGACGTTAAATATGCTCGTGGTCTCAATGTCCTCCAAGTGAAACGATACCTCTGGGGGTGCTAGCACCAGGTTGCTATTAGCTCCTGGACTAGTTCTAAATTCTCATTAACGGTTCGATCCGGTGATGGTGCTGTCGTCTATCGGTATATAAAATAATGGAGGCAAGGCACTCAGTATGCAGTCCTTCGACATAAATACAGGTGTAGTCAGTTGTGACTCTGAATAGGAATAGGAAGAGCCAGGTTCGAACCTGCTCCTTTGTGCGTAAGAGGCCAACGCCTAACCACTACACCACTCTGACGGTCTCTCAGACCAAATCCTTGACAGTCATTGTTGCGTTTCCTGCCATGCACCGAGGGATTTAATTCAAGATTATCATCAACCGATGTCACTATTGGTTTTTGTTCATGTGATTAATTGACCCCAGTGGATATCGTATACTTCCTTTTTAGCATACTTTCCGATTAAAATGACAAATATTTTTTTTTTAATTTATTTAAACCAAAAATAAAATGGTGCAAAAATATTACAGTTAAATTTGATCTTTTCTTTTTTCGTATAGTTTATATTTCAAAAAGAAATAAATAAAAGTAGAATAAAAAAACAAATAAATGAAAGGTTACGTACAAAATGGAGAAATGACAAATGAGTGACCAAAAAGTTTTGCTCGGATAAGCGTATTGTACTTGATTGAAAAAAAAAAAAAATGTCCAGAATATTTCCCAAGACTTTTCACACCTGTTTCTAATTTATTTTCAGTTTAACAATTTTTTCTTCAACTTTGCATACATATTAAAAAAAAACATTACTGATTGTGCGAGAATATGGTGTGGCCAAATTTGATTCCCGATCAATATCGCCAGAAACACATTTTGACGTTGTATTCAAATTTTTTACTTGATCGTTTCAAACTAGTTTTTTAGAAGCTCAGAAATACTTTGCATTTACCTTTTAAGGCATATTTTTGACCTTTTTATCGAAAACACTCATCAAAAAAATTAAAATAAATTAATTAAATAAATACAGAATAAATGTTTTGCTTCAAAGAACAGAAAAACAATTAGTGAATTGCCAATATATTTTCAGCAGCAAGTGACCCCGTTTTTGATGAACTCATCCAAGAAATCCAAGAACGCATTTTTACAACAGAAGAGTAAACTGACCATATTCCAAACCAATTTGTTGTTCATTTCAAAATTTTCCCTGGGAGAGGAGACAAATGGTATGGTACTCACATTTTTGAGGGGGGGGGGGGAATGCATAATTGCTTTGTGTTTCGGGTTTGATCTCCCCGTCCTGACTCCTCAAATGACGATCTTGCAAATGTTATCAAAAGAAACTTTAAATAAACAAGAAAGTAAAAATTATGCGGCCAAATATTCTTTGC
>NC_072732.1:218149361-218224720 GCF_026930045.1 Uloborus diversus
ATGTATGTGCATGAGAAAAATCGGGTCAAGATGTATCGTGTTATATCGAAACCGTGTTATACGAGACTTAGAAATAATGTAAATCAAGGAATGTGTGCCGTGTTGTATCGAAACCAAGTTTCATAAAAACAAAGTAAAGTATTAGAGTTATTAACAAAAATTAACAGAATGTATTAAACCAAAATAAAATTCCATCTTCTTTATCTTCTTTACTAATAATAAAGCTGAAAGTCTGTCTGTCAGGATCTCTGTGATACAATACATTAAAATTCAAATGAATGCCAGGGACTGGATGTATAAACAAGATAGTGTAAAATCGAGTGGTTCAAGTACGAATAAAGTTGATACTTAAGCACATGCAGTGGGACCTGATGGCGGGGGCCTACGGACAAGCGGAATTTGCATTATCCTCTTTACTAATAATAAAGCTGAAAGTCTCTCTGTCCGGAGGATGTCTGGATGTCTGTAGGATTTCTGGATGTCTGTAGGATGTCTGTGACACGCATAGCGCCTAGACCGTTCGGCCGATTTTCATAAATTAGGCACAAAGTTAGTTTGTAGCATGGGGGTGTGCACCTCGAAGCGATTTTTCGAAAATTCGATGCGGTTCTTTTTTTATTCCAATTTTAAGAAAAAAACTATCATAAATTACGAAATTATCATAACGTGGAACCGTAACATGGGCACAAGCCAATTGGCGAGATACGAAATTATCATAACGTGGAACTGTAACGTCGGTACAAGCCAATTGGCGAGAAAATTCACCATACATTATTTGTAAATATACAGGCAAACGAAAAGACCTTTAATTTTTCTATTACGGGCGAAGCCGTGCGGGTGCCACTAGTTAATAATAAAGCTGAATGTCTGGATCTCTGTGACGCGCATAGCGCCTAGACCGTTCTGCCGATTTTCATGAAATTTGGCACAAAGTTAGTTTGTAGCATGGGGGTGTGCACCTCGGAGCCATTTTTCGAAAATTCGATTTTGTTCTTTTTCTATTCCAATTTTAAGAAAATTTTACCCAGCAAATAATCACAACGTGGAATAGTAAGTCACGAAATTATCATAACGTGGAACCGTAACATGGGCGAGCCATTTAACATAGCAAATTGGCGAGAAATTCATCATCCATTATTTGTAGATGTACAGGCGAACCAAATGACTTTTTAATTTTCTACTACGAACAAAGCTGTTTATAAATACATTTGTGTTGTATCAAAACCATGAAGCATTAAATTCAAGTTTCGTACCGTGCAATAACGAAACCGTGTTAATTATCGCAAATTTGGTACAGTGTAATATCGAACCCATGTTGTAGAAGTACTCTTGTGCGATGTACCTGATTACGTTTCTTGGACACAATTCATGCCGCAGGACTAAAGAGAAGATTTGTACCATTTGAGAGAGACTTCGCGCAACGTCTGCAAAAAGTTACCATAAGTAATGTCATTTATGGAGCACTGGACAGTGCTTGCCAGTTTCAACTGTACAGTTTGAAACCTCTTTTACACTCGGAGACTCATTTATCTAAAGGGCACATATCCGTTTTCCAAAACTGTTCAGGATGTGGAAAAACGAATACGGCCAACAACAAAATAGTTTTATTCTGAAAAATATAAAGAATGCCAAAAAAAAAAAAAAAAATTAATTTGAATTTTTGGCATCTTGAATTCAAATTATGTTTTTCGCAATCACGAGCGTGTGTGTGTATGTATGAGCGCGTGTGCTTGTGTAGGCGCATGTGTGTGGGTGCGTGCGTGTGTGTAAGTAAGCATGTGTGTGTATGTTGTGTACTCAGTGCTGTGTGTGTACGGGTGTGTGTGTAGGCATTCGTGAGTGTGTGCGTTTGTATGCATGTGTGTGCATGTTGTGTATGCAGTGCTGTATGTGTACGCGCGTTTGTAGGCGTTCGTGTGTGTATGTGTGTGTAGGAGTGTGTGTGTATGTGTGTGTACGTGCGTGTATGTATGCGTGTGTGTAGGATATGGACGCAACCTGGAGACGGTTTTCGCTAGAGGAGCAGCATCGTGAAGAGCCGGTCGACGGTGGTGCTGGCAGAGGGTGCTGGTGGGAAAATAAAATGATAGCACGCCAAAACAGTCAAATGAGAACAATAAGCAATTGTGATTGCTCAAAAAAAAAAAAAAAAAAAAGGAAAAGAAAAGAGAGAGGTTTTTCTAAAACGTTCTGATACATTATTTCTCATTCCACTATTGTCGGAATTCCTCATATGAGACAGTGAGAAGCAAAGAAATGTAAGTGGCAAAATTAAAAATTTGGAGAAAACCAGCACACATGGTAGACCTTTCCTCTGTCTTGGGGGCAAGAGACGGTACTAGTAGCCCTGTTAGGTGCTGCTATACAGCATGATTTAGAAAAAAAAATCAATGAAAGCCTGCCTAGGATGTTATCTTTAAAAGAGTTTTACTCAAATCTTGAAAATGTCCACTTACATCCCTTTGCTTCTCACTGCCTCATATGTTGTTCCTTTACTGAAAAGCTATCTTTTCGCGAAACATTTAATCTATCAAGAGCAAATTCAATTTAATTTTCTCCCCCGCAGTTCATTGTGCACTGTTACCAAGTAAACGTGAAATATTAGCGTTTCAAAGGGGAAAATGTCGAGTCTCGAATTCGGGCGCAGTTGTCATTGCCATGGTATTCTGGCTAGTATTGCGCTCATTTCCAAATGCCCCCACGATAACGGAACGATATCGATTCAAAAGAAAACAATTTCCGAGGCTCCTTGAGTGAATCCAACTCGGTACTCCCACAGAAAGCTAAATACATAGACCCGTGAAGGCGGCGGAAAACAGCCGGAATTTAGTCGAGTGTCGAGGCCGAAACGGTGCCGTGGGAACTATCAGAACATTCGAACTCGCGAGCATTCGAAATCGAACGAGTCTCGGCGGAGAGGTAAGAAATGTGAAGCGTGAGGAGAGGAAAAAACAAAAAGGGAAGAATGGAAATAAAAAGAGAGAACCGCAGCGAGAACCAAAGGCGTTAAAAAGGCGGTCCCGGGTTACTCTATACGCGGCGCAACAGAAACAAAAAAGACAGAGAATCCGAGCCCGCAATTACCGGCGCCGATAAATCATGCCGCTCATAAACGCCCCCCCCCCCCCCACCTCTATTCCGGGGGAAAGGGGGGCCGGGTGAAAGAGCGACGCAACAAAAAAATGATGCGCCAGGTAGAAGAGAAGACTTCTTCGTTGCCTCACCTTCGTGTGTATCACACTTTTTCTTGCGTTGTTTTTCTGCGTCATCGAGTCCGAGGGGCTCTCGGATCAAGCTTGACGTCGTTTTGGGGATGTGGAGGGGGTGCAGAGATCAGGGGCACCCCAATGGGAGTCAAAGAGGCCTCCAAAAATGTTCTTATTTTGCAAATTTTGAGACGTAATTGCAGTACAGTAAAACCTGTAAAGTTGACCACTTTTGTAAATTGGCCACCTGTCTAAGTTGACCGCTTTTGTCAGGAACGGAATTAGTCCTATCTTACATAATGAAGGAAAACCTCTGTAACTTGACCACCTCTCTAACTTGACCACCTGTCTATCTTGACCACTAATGAACATCAAATTTGGTTTGGAGTATTGTAAAAAACCCTTTGTAAGTTGACCACTTGGTTCATTTTTTAAATTTTTATTTAGCATATTATTTTTTTATAGCTTTCCAAGAATATTTTTAATGTCAGACCAGCATTTTACCAACTAAATGAAACAGCAGCATAACTAAACCCTCCTTTTGAGTTTGAGTAGATCATCATGGGGTTATAAATGTATATGAGAAAAAAATAAAGCGAAAAATTTGTAATTTTTGATTAGCTATGAATTTTTAGGAACTATTAATATCAAATGAGTAACTTTTCATAAACAATAAGACTTTTTTTTTGATCAATTTACTGAAATTTTAAATTTTCATGACACATTATATGTCATTCTGGGAAAGTAATCTCTAAAAATATTTAAATAACATTTTAAATTATTGTTTCAAAGTAATGCTAAACAATGAAAGTGAGTTGAACAGAAAGAATGTCAATTAATCAAAAAATAAATACATGGTGCAAGAAATGACAAAAAAAAAAAAAAAATCATTACCCCCTTTATAAGTTGACCACCTGTCTAAGTTGACCACCAAAGTACTGCACCGCAAGTGGTCAACTTACACAGGTTTCACTGTATTTTCATTTAACATTTGAGGTTTCCATTTGTCAAATTGATAATCCCCCCCCTCTCCGAAAAATATAAATTCAGTTTGCCCCTGGCAATAGTGTTCCTAGAGTGGACGGTATGCCCCACGCCTCGCTTTGTTGAAAAGACCCGGATTTTTTTTTTTTTTTTCAGGAGACAGGTTAGTTACTGGTCACGGTTTGAGTGAATAAAGAGTTGTAACTTTATTGCAAGAGATTTCGACTCGACGTTAAATCCCGGTTATCACAAATTTGCCATTTCAACTGCGCTTGTGCGCGGACTTAGCTGATTTCAAAACTCTTGCTAAACTTAATTACAAACATTTTAAATTTGGTAATAAATACGAGATAGCAACAGATAAAAATTAGAAATCAAAGTTTTCTCTGATTTAGTTTTTAGGCCTCGATAAAGATTGAATTTTGCGTCTTAATTATTAATGGATTCGGTGTCTGATTTGTCTGTCCATTTTCAGGACCAAATTTTTAACCCCAAAAGAGCGTACTAGAATTGCAGCATCACTTCTAATACAAAGCCGAACCCCCAACATAAATAAAAATGTATAATACTAAATTGTTTACGCCTAACGTAAAATATCCGCAAAAGACGGATTTCTATACTAATATTGCAATCATTTTTTAAGTACACAACGTGTTTTACATTTTTGTTAAATAAATATTTCCAAACTGATAAATATTGAAGTGTCATTTTTCTCTTAAGAGTATCAGTCATTCATATCCGTAGTTTCATATATCACGAAATCGCTGTGAAAATATTCTAATCGCATTCATTAATTTGGTGGGACTCTCGCTCAGTCTAAATATAAACAAGCAACACGAAATCTTAAAACAGAAAGCCCAAAAAGCTAAGTCCGCGCGCAAGCGCAGTTGAAATGGCAAATTTGTGATAACCGGGATTTAACTTCTAGTGAGATTTCGGGGTTTCACTCACTTTAACGGAAATTATTTTTTTAAGTAGTAAAAATCTAAGCTGTTTGATAGAACAGGCGAGTAGACGTACGCTGTGTGTGTGCCGTGAAAAGGTGAAGTATAGTGTCTTCAGAAATGAGTTTTTGAAATATTTGAAGAAATTCCGAACTACTAACAACAGTGAAATATTAAAATTTGTCAAGTTTCTTTTATTTATTTATTTATCTATTTTAATTATTTTTTGTGCTTTATTTTCAGCGGAAACCAAATAAGCTAGCTAGTACAAAAAAAACTAAAATGCAATAGATGACAAAAAAGCGAAAAAGGTTTAAAATGAAAAATTTGCAGATACTGCTCTTTTCCTTCCCACGGCAGTACCAAGAAAATAGCATGGTGTTCACAATAGAATTTTATAAATTCTGTAACCTTTAAAAAGCTTTATATTTTGGAATGAGAGAAAAAGAGAAATAAAGAAATTAGAAAGAAAAATGAACTGCAGCCATGCTTTGGAATAAATTTTAATTTTTTGAAACTTTCTTTTTTGGAATTTCTATGCTACGAACTATGCTTTAGAATTTCTCTAGAACTACTACAGTATAACTTCGATTTAACGATATACCCGATTTAACGATTTCCTGAATTTAAGGATACATTTCACTGGTCCGGATTTGACTGCATTGAATGCATATGCTCTTCCATTTAACGATTTCCTTGACTTAACGATAAATTTTCCCTGCTCCTTGACAGTCGTTAAATCGCGGTTATACTGTACTTGTATATTTATTCTTAGTTTCTATATATCAGAAACGGGAAAATATTTTTCACTATAATTTAACTTTCATGAGCTCAACTCTTCATATGCAATTTAAAAAAAAAAGCATCTGCGTTATGTCCAGTAAAATATTCTTTGAATAAGGAATGAGAAAAGGGGCATTTTTTTCACATGTAGTTTTTAATTAATATTCGCTCATTAAAGCCCCGCGGAGATGAGAATGAGTAAATTGAATTCCTTAAAAATTCCGAGGCTTTTGGTACCCGTCCCTAATGCCGGCCGTTCTCGAGTATGGCTTCTCTACATAGTATAAAATGGAAGTCTCCAAAAAGCATCTGTGTGTTTGAACTCGCAAAACTCGAGAACTACCCGGCCGCAGACCAGTTCGAAAACAATTCGATGAATAGTTCTTTTTTATTCCAATTTAGGCCCAATTTTCTCATAAATTCCCGAATATGGGGGTGAAAAATTACTCACAAATAGTAATATTACATATCGTTGGAAAGGGAAGAATTTTCCGCGTTCTACGCAATTTGTCCCAACGCTCTAACTTAATTGCGGCGGGAGTTATTTATGTTTTTAGTTCGAATTTGTTTAGGCTTAGCTGAAATTTAGGCACTACTTTCTTCATTAAATTTATCAATAAAAAGTGAAGGAATTGTCCTACAGTTTTTTTTTTTTTTTTTTTTTTTTGACACCATTGAAAAGAGCTACCTTTTTTACTTCAGACTTCAAAAATCTGTTCTCTATTCAAGTTTTTAACCATTTTATTTTGCGTTCCCACGGTAACGCTTTTTGAATCCATTATTTCCATCTTTCTCATTTTCAAATCTGAAACTTATTTTATTTTGTGTTTCCATGGTTACGCATTTTAAAACCATCTTTCTCATTTTATTTTAATTTCTTAAAAGTGTTTTAATATCTGTCGTCATTGTTTGGAGGGGAAATTTTGTATGATGATTTTTTTTCTTCTTTTATTTATGCCAGATTGTTGAATATACGTCACCTGACACAATTTTTATTTTCAAGTAGGACCGGGCAAAGCCGGGCAACGCAGCTAGTCATACATAAAAACGTCTTCAGCTGTAAGTTACCGCCGTCTATAGCCGGGATGAGGCAGTGCTACAAGTTTAATAAAAGCTTGTTTTGGAAAAGGAGCTTTTAGTCACTCGTCGTGCGAAGAAAACAATAAGCAATTCTTGAATCTTATTTTTCAAGTGAGTCTTAATTTTCCAAAACCATTCCTGTAAGCCCGGCCGTGTATTTTCTACTTAACAAGCAAAGCGATGGGCAGTTTGTTTTAGATAACTTTGCTAATCGACAAATTATTAGAGGAAGGTGAGCATTTAAATTACTTGCGAGAAGTTAAACATTATGTTGTTGTGGAAAAACCAGGCATTTCCAATATACATCAGTCAGTTTAAACAGGTTCACCCCCAGAAGCTAAAATTTTTAGAGGGGGAGGCTCTCAATTTGCCGAATAAAACTCCAAATTTTACCGAATAATTAAAAAATGAATGTAAAATGTAAATAAATTAAAAAGTTTAGAATTTCAAATAGATTAAAAAATTTATTGTAAAATGTCTCACTGCCTCCAAATTTACCAAATCATCAGTCAAAACTAGATTTCGAATTTTTGCATACAAAAAATATTCTCCTTCGTGCTCTTACATTTTCAGCCCCCACCGCCACCCTATTCCGTTTAATTTTTTCGCTCGCTCGTCCGTGTTGGTTCTCATGCTTTTTGTTTTCATTCTTTCTGCAGCCGAAATCGGCACGCTTTACGAAATCTATGAAATAATAATTTTCGGGACGATGATGATAAAATCACTGCCCTAGTTCAATGTTGAGACAAGTCAGAAATTGCTGTATTGATGAAAACGCATTTGAACATTTAATTTCTGAGCTTCAGAAAATTTGTTTACTGAAAATGAAATCAGAGAATGAACAAACTGAGATTAAGCATATATCACAAGAGAGCTAGATAAAGGATTACTATAGTTGGAGCCAACCTAACCTGACAGTATTGTGAAGGCTACGCAGATCCTAAGCACAATATTACGACGCTGGCAGGTTAGGTTTGCCCCAACTTGTATGTCTGCGTAGAAATTTCATTTTTTAAATATGTCTTAGCATTGAACTGGATCCGAGAAATGTTCTTTGATATCACCACGTCGACTGAACGTAAACGAAGTTACAAAACTAAAAATCACGAATTTCTCAAATCGAAACTTTGCGTTATGTCACATTTTTTTTATAATAATCAGACAAACAAAGCAGTGGTGGAAGATAAATGATTCTGAGTGGTTGACCCTATAATCCCGCGCCCCTGTCAGCTGAGATTTATCATCTTATTAAAGCGGTAATCCTCCTCTCATAAATGGAATGTCCTTTCGCATTCGTTTAGAATTCAGCAGAAGGAAAAACGCGACGCACCGTGATAAGTGGGGATCACAAGCTATCGAGCGCGGAGGGAAAGGTGCAATCAAAACATCATGATGCGGGAAGAAGCAAAAGGCTGTTTAGTGGCAACAGAAAGTAAGAACGAATGCTGAGTTCGAATCTTGCAGAAGTTTTTCTTAAGCAGCGTTTCTAATAGTGATGTGCCGGATCGTTAAAAAAGTAGATCCGCGTATACGGATACGGATCCGGATCATTAGTGTCAAGATCCGCGGATACGGATACGAAAACGGATCTCAATTTTTTTTTACCCAATTCAACTATTCAAGTGTAAAATTTGCTACGGAAGGTATTCCCGTCAGAATAATGGCAGTTTCTTCAAAAAATGTCAACTGCGGCAAAAATATAATCAAGACTATGATTTACTCTTTAAAGAAATCTCCGTTAAAACTGAGGAAGTGTTGGAAGGAATGGGCCAGCGCTGCATTAATGCTTAGATGGAAGGTGAAAAATTATTTCTAGCTTGCTCGGTAGATGTAGGCTACAGGAGCAAGAGTGTAAAGCTGCTACTGGACAGGCTAGAAATAATTTTTCGCATTTTATTTCAGCGTAAATGCAGCGTTGACCCATTCCACCGAACTTACTCCGACCGACAAAATACAGAGCCGGGAACACCTTTACAAACAGTAAATACAATAGAGAATTTAGTCTCACTTTTTTGGAAGGATGCCGAGAAAAACAAAAATGAAGAATAACAGAAACCCCAAATCAATCACAAAAACTAATATTAAATTAAAAACCAAAACATGTCCCAGAGATCCGACCTTATATTTAGATGAATTTCGCGGATCAGATTACACATTTGTTAACAAATATGAACTGACAGCAGGTAAAAATGTTAAATCATTGAGCTTTTTCTCCTTATCTTCCGACTATGAAATCGCTTCCAATCACGCGTGTAAAGGCTTAGAATTACATTAAAAATTTACTTAACAAGATTATAGCTCCTACTGTATATCAGTTTGAAGTTTCAAATAAATGTCAAACGCAGAAAACTTCGTTCTTTCAGTTAGGGCCAACATTTTTAACGTACGGGTAAATTTTCCTACCCTAATTGTGAAAAACGTTAAGTCGGATTTTAATTAATATCTCCGGTAATTAAAGTTCTACAAAAACGAGGTCAAGCTAAGAACACTTTGGATCAAGTCACCTTTTGAACGAAAAAATGAGCTATCAAAATCGGTTTATCTGTTTAGGAGCTACGATGCCACAACACTGATACACACTTTTAAAACTTATTTCCACTTCCTTTTTGCAACGGGGAGGGGGGGGGGATACAAATTGGCTTCTGAAATGATGCCTTAAAATTTAAATACGGAATAAAACCTAGTTTAAACGGAATTTAAGAGTCTTTTTTTCAAATATTTAAAAAAATTTTAGAATAGAAATGATCCGTTTAAGATCCGTCAAAAAAGTTACGGATACGGATACAGATCTTTACTTTCCCTCGGATATCCGGAACATCACTAGTTTCTAATAAATCACTTTGGATAACAGCACTGTTAGGGCTGCGGTCAATCAAACTTTGATCCACATTTTCTTTATTTTTATTAGCCAGCTCCTCTATGCCAGTTCCGACTCAGGGAATTTTAGAGACTGACTTTTGTACCCCAAAATCAGTTCGACTCCAATCTGGGCACCCCGAAATATTTGGTTTTCATTGTAAAAATAATGTGAAATGAATCCAGATTGGATTCAAGCCACCTTTTCTTTTGGTGAGTTCATTCCGAGAATGAGTTCCACCCAGTATCCCCCCCCCCCCCCCAATTACATCACTGGATATGATATTGCGTTATAGGACAAGATGCGTGAGCAATTTCAAATCAACATTGGAGAGCAATCTCTACCGTTACTACAGAATAATTGGATGCTGCAATGATTTGCGTACGGTGTTGCTAGCTTATTTTGTAGCACGAAAAGTAATAGAAAAGGAATACTATAACCTTACCAACAGAGACTGCATTGGGCCTTCTACAGTTGCTTTTGAAGTAAAATCTCTTACATAATTAAAAACTGAGCGTATGTTATGTCCAAGCTTCTTCTCCCGAACGACAGTGAACTGACCATCGAACCAGGTATCCATGGATTCGTAATCCTCCCGTCTTCATGTTTGGCTATTTAACATAATCCTCCGATAATAATGAGCGGAGATATCAATTAAAAACTATTGATTATGACACTTAGATTTCGACATAAAATCCCTATTTTTCGAACGCTTTCCTCCATTCAAATTATTATTCAGTGCTTCATCTCAACTTTCCGCAACAATGCTTTTATTAAAATGTATAGCGTGAAGAAAATCATTGAGATGAAAGATCTGTTGCCATTTTTTTTCTCGAATATGCACAGGTAAAATTCTTGGTTTTCGTTTGAGGCTTTTCCTGTAATCAGGGGATTTAAAATATTTACTTTTTGGGGATTTTTCCGCAATCCGCCGCAAAATTTCACTGTTTTTTCTTTTTTTTTTGGTTCATGCCTGAGTGTTGAACACGAGTCACTTGACGTAACTTTTATTTTCGAGGTGGACCGTGCAAAGCCGGGCGACGCAGCTAGTATATTTTTAAAAAAACGAAGTGATTCAAATTCATCCATATGTTTCAGAATGCTTAACTAAAGAGTCTGTACTGCTAATAATATCTTTTGCCAAAGAAACAGTTTTTTCCCTATCATTTTCAATGGTCTAACTCTACAACTTTCATTTTATTCGCTTACACCATTTTGCTTCTGGGCACTGAGTATTATCTTTTACGGGATATTATTGCTTTAGAGAACCCTTGCCTTTACTGCAGACCCAAAAGTTGACTCACTATAAACAGAGGTACGTGTTTCACTTCTCTTTGTTCCTAATTCCGTGAACTTTAACGATAGAATTGATCGTGATCTTTCCGGCCAATTAAAACAATTAGCCGAGAGCTTTATGCCTTTTTCAATTACGATGCCACTAATGATATCGTGAGAATTATTCACCGATCTGGAACGCAGGGGGAAAAAGGGCAAACGGATGCTTCTGACTATTTAGTAACAGTTGAAATGGTACGTACTTTTGATGCAAAAAAACTTTACCTTACTAAAATGAAGTTGTCAATAGGTAGGTAGATTTAAAAAATATTATGTGCGTACAATTTTCCGCTGCAAATCTCCTGGTTATGGTTAACCTGTTCGAAGTATGTTGAATTATCATTAATTTCCCCGCTCTTCCGAGTCCATATTCTCTTATATCTTTCGGCAATGTTTTCGGATTTTCGTGCTCAGCCATAAAAAATAAGAGGTACAGTATGTAAGAATTATTGAAAAGTTTGGTTAATTGTTTTTCGGATAATCTGCGCTCTACCGCAATGCATTTACTTTGCAAACGGCAAGTTTAGAATGAGTCTGTCAGAATAGTAAATATTGTTACAAATTCTGTAAATAGTAATTATTGTAGTAACGTAACCTGTAAATAGTTTCCCGTAATGAATATACAACCCCTATACATTCGGCTAAAGTATACGATCCCCCTATTTCTTTTTTTGTTCATTGATAAAATTTGATAACGGTCTACTATTTTCATGAAGCGTTTGGAATGTTGTGGAATATTTGAGAGATTTCTTTCGATGTTTATAAAAGCGTCCCGCGTGATAAAAAGTTGAGTTTCGATTGAGAATTCGAACTGAGAGTGTATTAGCTCTGTTTATTGCGAGGCATTTCGCTGTGTTGTTTTTCGTATTTGGAAGTAAATACGTGTGTAACCGTTGAGTTTACGGTGTGGTGTGATATTTGCTTAATTGTGGCAAATAAAAGACTATATAGAAACTTATAATAACAAATGGTTTTAAGTTGTATTTTATGGTGTTTAATATCAAGACTGCTGTACAAAGTGTATTTATTTAGTTGACTTAGTTGAAAGTATTGTGGCTTTTAAATCCAAACAGCCACTTTTTGCTATCTAGTGTTTCGTTTAGGTCACTGATCTTCAATCCGCGGACTGTGGGTTGCTTGCGGCCCCCGCTGAGTCATTTCAATGGCCTAACTAACGATTTAGATTTAGCCCCCATCCCCCCCCCCATATTTGCTGGCATTTAGATGAACACTAGTGTATCAAATGGAACTTATTGCGTTTCAATATAATATCGATTTACAAGAGAAATTTAAAAACTTTTGGATTTTTACTCATTGTGTGTTGAAAAAGATCAATTTTCGTCAACTCGGGAATTCTCTTCGACTTGCTGTATCACAAATTAAAGTCGATGCTGGCAGCTTAGTAATTTAATTTAGTTATGTGTTTTATAACAAGTTTCACATCAGTTTTCATGGCTCAGACTTCATTCTTAAAATTTTTAGGGAAGGAGGTAATTTTAGAGGGGTTTTGTTCTCATTCTTGGGGGGGGGGGGGGGACACCTCTGAAATATTTCCTGTAAAATGTCTATCCATTTACTACAAGATCCAGAACTAAAAGTCTATTAAACAAAGTCCATGTTGAAACAAGAACATTTTTACTTCCTTTTACAAAAAAGGAAGTATTGTATTCGCGAAAAAATTTTCACTCAAAAATCGCCCTTAATTTCCATTTTGCTCACCCCCAAATGAATGTTGAGTTTTTTTTTCGATTCGACCACATGCGGAAAAGTGCCTAAGAATGTATAGACACGCGAAATATCCATTTTGACCATCACCGAGGTAATTACAACGACTTTTCTCGTGACGTCTGTATGTATGTGCGTATGTGTGTATGTGCGTATGTGCGTATGTGCGTATGTGCGTATGTATCTCGCATAACTCAAAAATGGTATGTCCTAGAAAGTTGAAATTTGGTACATAGACTCGTAGTGGGGTCTAGTTGTGCACCTCCCCTTTTGGTTGCTTTCGGATGTTCCTAAGGGGGTCTTTTGCACCTTTTTGGGGGGAAATCATTGTTAATTTCGATGTAAACTCAAGTGGCGTTATAATTTGTCGGACACTTGGCGATATATCGCCAGTCTTTTGGTCGCCAAGTTTTGTCGCCAACTTGGCGACAAATTTGGCGGAGTTTTTTTTTTTTTTTTTTTGGTTTCAATTTGGCCATTGTTGGTGATATTTAGAGAATAAATATTGAATCACATTAAAATAGCGAATAATGGGGAAATGACATTAAATTGGAGTAAAAGGAAGTCATGTGATTCACACATCAGCTCGTTTCTTATTGTTTCCATTTTGTTCCACTCCAAGAAGAAAAGAAAATGTCAATGTACATTTTCCATTTTGATTATCGAGGGCTTATTGTGTCGTTTCAATGTTATCACTTGCGTTTATCTTTTTATTTCTGGGGAGTAAAATAATTCAGTCCTCGTGGGAAAGAAAACAGTTCTGTTTGTTCTCGGAAGAAGTGTTCTATCGTCGTGTTGCAAATCCAGAAGTGCGGGAAAATCGAACGCCGTCCTGGTGGTGGAAAAGAATCTGAATCTCTTCGGAGGTAAATCTTATCAACCGGTGATTCTTCGGTGAGCGATAGTGTCAGTGCGACATTTTCGGATCAGATCGAAAAAAATCGTTCGGATATTTTGTTTTTCTTGTTATTTCTCATTGAATAGTAATCTATTTCCATCTCGGATCCTTCCTGGCGAACAAATGTATTAAATGTTACTTATAGGTAATTTTTTCTGATTTTTTTTTAGCTTTATTTATTTATTCATTATTATTTTTTCAAAGCTGTTACGATTGCTAATTGGTCTCACTTGACTGCAGTTGGTTGTCCTTCGGTTTTATTTTTCGACTAGTGGTACCCGCACGGCTTTGCCCGTAGTAGAAAATTAAAAGGTCATTTGGTTCGCCTGTATATTTACAAATAATGGATGATGAATTTCTCGCCAATTTGCTCGCCTATATTACGGTAATTGGCTCGTTCATGTTATGATAACTTGCTCGTCCACGTTATGGTAATTTGCTCGTCCATGTTACGATAATTTGCTCGGTAAAATGTTCTTAAAATTAGTACAGAAAAAGAACAAAATCGAATTTTCGAAAAATCGTTTCGCGGCGCACACTCCGATGCTACAAACTAATTTACTGCCAAATTTCATAAACATCGGCTGAACGGTTTAGGAGGAACTATACGCGTCACAGACATCCAGACAGAGATCCAGACATTCAGCGTTATTATTAGTAACTAGTGGCACCCGCACAGATTCGCCCGTAATAGAAAAATTAAAGGTCTTTTGGTTTGCCTGTATATTTACAAATAATGTATGGTGAATTTTCTCGCCAATTGGCTTGTACCGACGTTACAGTTCCACGTAATGATAATTTCGTATCTCGCCAATGGCTTGTGCCCATGTTACGGTTCCACGTTATGATAATTTCGTAATTTATGATAGTTTTTTTCTTAAAATTGGAATAAAAAAAGAACCACATCGAATTTTCGAAAAATCGCTTCGAGGTGCACACCCCCATGCTACAAACTAACTTTGTGCCAAATTTCATGAAAATCGGCCGAACGGTCTAGGCGCTATGCGTGTCACAGACATCCTACAGACATCCAGACATCCTCCGGACAGAGAGACTTTTAGCTTTATTATTAGTAAAGAAGATAATGCAAATTCCGCTTTTCCGTAGGCCCCCGCCATCAGGTCCCACTGCATGTGCTAAGGTATCAACTTTATTC
Organism: Uloborus diversus; assembly: GCF_026930045.1. Lineage (NCBI taxonomy): Eukaryota > Metazoa > Arthropoda > Arachnida > Araneae > Uloboridae > Uloborus > Uloborus diversus. The sequence goes on from NC_072732.1 coordinate 218,164,330, forward strand.
GTACTTGACCCACTCGATTTTACACTATCTTGTTTATACATCCAGTCCCTGGCATTCATTTGAATTTTAATGTATTGAATTGAAATGGTTTTTGGTTATTATGAGAACTATGAGCCATTTTTAGAAACAAGAAACCCAACGAGTAGGGTACTATTGCAATTCGTGATTGCGAAAAAGATAATTTGAATTCAAGACCTCAAAATTCAAATGAATGAGTTTTTTCTATTTCAGTCATTCTATATTAGCAGTGGGGAAGAGTAATAACGAATGGGACATGATGATCAATGGACCAACATTAGTTTCTATAAATGCACTTTGTAGAAATATTTATTTTTGGTGGCAATTGGTAGCATCACTGCCGTCTTCACCTAACAAGCAGTATCTCCTGTTTTTGCCTATTTGTAGTTAACTTGATTTCTAAGATTTTGTATGATGATATATGTTATCTTTCAAAGCTAAAAGGCAGCTGCTTACTAAAGAGTATTCATTAATTTTCAATAACTCTGAGTGTTGTATTTAATTTGTATGCGTGTGTGAATACTTCTTTACTCAGTTTAAGATGCATTTTGGTTTTATTTTAGCAGTCATTTTTAAACGTACATTTAAAAAAAAAGAAAGAAACCTAAAATTGGTTTATTTTTAGTTATCTTAGGTTAAATCTAAGTCCACTGCATTAGTCCTTTTTAAATATTTGAGTCATTATTAAGGTCAGTGAAGTTTTCTGCGTGGTAATGTTTAGGGCATCAGTAACAGCATTTTTTTTATTTTTATTTTTTATCCTTTTTGTTTTCAGTTGTACTGTAGTTTTAGTGTACAAGCTTGCTTATTTAGTGTCTGCTTGGAAAAAAAAGAAAAATTAATTAGAATTTTGACATCTTGAATTCAAATTATGTTTTTTGCAATCACGAACATGTGTATGTAGGCGTGTATGTTTGTGTTTGGGGAGTATGTGTATGTGTGTTTGTGTCTGTGTGCTGGCATAAGTGTGTGAGTAGTTGTGTGTATGAATGTGTGTGGGGGGGGGGGCGGGATATGTGTATGTGTGTGTAGGCATGACTGTGTGGGTAGTTGTGTGTATGTGTACGTTTTTGTGTGTGTGTGTGTATGTGTAGGTGTCTGTATGTATGCGTGTGTGTATGTGGGCGTGTGTGTTTGTGTGTGAGGGTATGTGTATGTGTGTTTGTGTCTGTTTGCTGGCATAAGTGTGTGGGTGGTTGTGTGTATGAATGTGTGTGTGGGGGGGACGGGATATGTGTATGTATGTGTAGGCATGAATGTGTGGGTAGTTGTGTGTATGTGTACGTTTTTTGTGTGTGTGTGTGTAGGTGTCTGTACATATGCGTGTGTGTATGTGTATGTGTGTGTAGGTGTCTGTACGTATGCGTGTATGTGTGTGTAGGTGTTTGTGTGTGTGGGGGGGCGGGATATATGTATGTGTGTGTAGGCATGAATGTGTGGGTAGTTGTGTGTATATGTACGTTTTGTGTGTGTGTGTAGGTGTCTGTATGTATGCGTGTGTGTATGTATGTGTTTGTGTGTGTATGTGTGTGTATGTGTTTGTGTGTGTATATGTGCGCGCGTGTGTGTAGTTGTGTATGTAAGCGCGTGTGTGTAGGACATGGACGCAGCCTGGAGACGGCTTTCGCTAGAGGAGCAGCATCGCGAGGAGCCGGTCGACGGTGATGGTGCAGAGGGAGGCGGTGGGAAAATAAAATCAAAGGACATCAAAACAGTCAAGTGAGAACAATAAGCAATCGCGATTGCTCAAAAAAAAAACAGCGAAAAAAGAAAAAAAAAAGTTTAATTTCAACATTTTCCCATTGTTAGTATTGGAATCCAAAACGCGTTTCTTCAAAAAACTCGAAAATTGATTTTTGCAGTACGTTGCAATGTATATATATTGATCAGATGATTTACATTATGTCTTCAGAAGTCATTCTGACCTTTGCTTACCTCCCTTAGAAGTACGTAAAATACTTCCACTTTTCTTCCATGCCTCATTGTTTCTTAGGATCATTTGTACATTTCTTTTATGTTAGCAATGGAATTATTTTTCTTCAATATTTTAAGGAATTTTGCTTTTTGAACAAACAATGAAAGTGTTTATTATAAATGAAAATGTAACAATATACTTTTAAATCTTCAAAGGGGAAGAAAAGATCCATGCCATTAAGCTTAGGACCCCCGATGTAAGTCTAAACATTGTTTTACGCAGTTGAGAAATTCCTCTGACATGCAAAGGTAAAATAATAAACCTAATACTAATTTTATTAGCTTGTATGTTTGTGAGTAACTCTCCTTTGGACTAAGAGCTAGTGGCTTATTACTGTTAGTACATTCCACCACTTTATGCGCATTCGTGGCCGAGCGATCTAAGGCGCGGGTCTTCGCTGACGTCCACCTCCGGGAATCAATGGGCGCGCGTTCTAATCTCGTCTACACTGAAATTAAATTTATAATCTTGCGACTCAATTTTCGCCCACTTTTTGTGATCGGATTCTTTTAAAATTTGGAATGCAACCTCAGACCCGATGACAATGCAATATTTTATAATTAAATTAATTTATTAACGATAAGTTATTAGTTTATTCTAATTAACACGCTTTTATTAGCTTAACTTGTATGTTTATGGGTCCAACTTTCCTTTGGACAAATAGCCAGTGGCTTATTCAATAAGTTGCCGCCCTATAGCCATGGCTAAGGCAGAAATACTTAAAATACACCGCCAACTCAGTCAATTCCAGCCGAGGACTGCAGTTTCGTGCTTATTAGCACTCATCAGCCCGGCATAGGATTGACTGAGCTGGAGGTGAGAAACCTCTTAAGGAAGCCAAGAGTGCCAAACAAACCAGGGTGCCAAACCAAGAGTGCCAAACAATCCTAATAAGCAAGTGGCTTATTGGGATTACTTACAACGTACAAATAAGAGCTGTGGTGTGCAACAATGTTTGCACATGAATTTACTAGAAAGCATAAATAATGCAATAGAATACTAAGATACATTCCATTATAAAAATCGAACCCACGCACAAAGATTTCATTTAAGAGTTACAAGTGTTAGCAATTTTTAGTATCTAAATCTTATGTAAAAAAATAATAGTTTAAAAAACTAAAAAACACGCTTTAGTAGCAAAATGAACTGAAAAGTAAAAAATAAAGTAGTTTAAAAAACTAAAAAACACGCTTTACTAGCAAAATGAGCTAAAAAGTTAAAAATAAAATAATAGTTTAAAAAACTAAAAAAACAAGTTTTAGTAGCAAAATGAACTAAAAAGTTAAAAATAATCTTTGGATGACAAGTATATAAAGTAATTGACCAAACACTTATTTTTACTGTAACAGAAAAAAAGCGTGGGGGGCTTTTTATCAGTTGTCTTAAATTTCTGCCACTTGTTATCCATGCAAAAATGTAAATAGGCAGCCCCCCACGCTTTTTTTTATTACAGTAAAATAAAGTTTTTAGTCGATTACTTTATATATCTGTCATCCAAAGATTATTTTTAACTTTTTAGTTCATTTGCTACTAAAGCGTGTTTTTTAGTTTTTTAAACTATTATTTTTTTATATGAGTTCATGGGCACTTACGAATAAAGAAAAGCGTACTTAGTGCTCACTGTTAGGTTATATTAGACGTTTTCTTGGTCAATAACTGAAAAAAAAAATATATTAAAAAATCAGCTGAGATAAAAAGTAATTTTGACTTTTCTAACTCTCATTTCCAGTTTATATAATAGAGTAAATTGGGTTAATTCAAAGTGTTTTATTGTTATTATCAATGGCATATGCTACTTGCTCAAGTTAATGGCTAAAGCATCTTAGAATGCGAATTATTATGCGTTTTGAATCGGACGTAAGCCGCACGTAATAAGCGAACCATCACTCTCCTATAGTATTGTCGAGAACGTAAACGAATCAACGCGTCAGAAACGATTTTTTGTATGGAATAAACGAAAATAAATGACCCTCATTACTGTTAGGTTGGTGTTAGCACAGAAATTAAATGCGCAGGTTTCGCAATTTCGGAAGTCCATGAAGGCTGTTTTTGTTTACATGGTGGAGCCCATTGGTGGTGCTCTGAAATGGCCTCTCATTTTATTTGAGAGCCATTTATAAAACCTGTTGACGCTTTGGAATTCGCTATCTTCTTCGTCATGTGTTCTTTTGAAGCGTCCGATGTTGTTGTGTCTGTACGAGAGAACGCTTGTTCTTTGAGCGAGATCTCGTCAGCTGTTTGATAAAATTTGGGAAAAACATGTTAGAAATGGCGTCGAGTTTTCTCGAATTTCCGTAACAGTTATTGTGACTGAAGTACCACACCATTATTTTTCTGGGAATGTTTTCATAAAAGTTGTCGGTTTAAAACGCATTTCATGTGTCTAAAATGACGATTCCTGTTGAATTTTTTAAGAGCGTGTGTTTCCCCGCATTTATTTTTCTCTTACAATTATTTTTATTTGTAAAACCTAGACTTTAAAAATGCTAGTTTTGATAATTTTCCACCCTAATGTGTTAGAAATTACCGTGATTTCGTGTAGAAAAGCTGCTCTGTTGACCTCCGTACACCTAATGGTTGACTTAAAAAAAAAAAAAATAATAATAATAATTTGAATTTTGACATCTTGTTTGTGTCTGTGTGCAGGCATGAATGTGTGGTAGTTGTGTGTATGTTTGTGTGTAGGTGTCTGTATGTATGCGTGTGTGTATGTGTGTGTGCATGTGTGTAGGTGTATGTGTGTGTGTGTATGTGTGTGTAGGTGTTTATGTGGGCGTGCGTGCGTGTGTAGATGTGTATGTATGCGCGCGTGTGTAGGACATGGATGCAACCCGGAGACAGCTTTCGCTATAGGAGCAGCATCGTGAGGAGCCCGTCGACGGTGATGGTGCGGAGGATGGCGGTGGGAAAATAAAATGATAGCATATCAAAATAGTCAAATGAAAGCAATAAGCAATCGTGATTTCTCAAAAAAAAAAAGTTGTCAGGTATGGGATAAATTGCACCAATGAATACACAGCAGCGAAACAAAGTATTTAATGTTCATTTGCTTCGCTGTACTCATCTATATTTGAGCAAAATGATATATCTAAAAAAATTTAGTGCAATACTTTTTTAGGACGAAGTTATTTCTTTAAAAAGAAAAATACCCTTTCAAAGATTGAGGGGGGTAATTTTCTAATTTTTGGCAAATTCTTTACACAATCTCTGATTAAGACCTATTGTTGTTTAGCAGATTGAAAAGGTGCGGACATAATGCTCGTAGAATTTCGTAGAATTTTTTCGTAGAATTTTCATTTCGTTTCTTTCATTTCTTTTCTTTGTCAGGGAAGAGCATGTCTGACGAGACTCTTTTTAGCGTTCCTAGTGACGTTGCTGCAATTTGGGGGCGGGGGGGGGGGGAGAACCAGCGAGTTCGCTTTAAATTCGAACATTAGGATTAGTAAAATTAAAATAGAAGGGCGTTTAAATGTAAAAAAGAAAGATAGAAAAATTGAGAGGGGAAACAATCGTGTTCAAAAACGAGCTGATGTGTGTGCATCACATGACTTCCTTTTACTCCAATTTAATGTCATTTTCTCATTATTGACAGTTTTAATGTAATTCAATAGTTTACTCTCTAAATATCACCAACAGTGGCCAAATTGAAATCAAATTTAAAAAAAAAAATCGCCAAATTTGCCGCTAAGTTGGCGACGAAACTTGACGACCAAAAGACTGGCGATACATCGCCAAGTGTCCGCCAAATTATAACACAACTTGAGTTTACATCGAAATTAACAATGATTTGACCCCAAAAAGGGGCAAAAGACCCCCTTTGGAGCATCCGAATGCAACCAAAATTGGAGGTGCACCACTAGACCCCACTAGGAGTCTAAGTACCAAATTTCAACTTTCTAGGACATTCCGCTCTTGAGTTATGCGACATACATACACACATACGCACATACATACGTACATACAGACGTCACGAGAAAACTCGTTGTAATCAACTAGGGGATCGTCAAAATGGATATTTCGGGTGTCTGTACGTTCCTAGACCCACGTGTGGTCGGGTTGAATAATAAACTCAACATTCATTCGGGGGTGAGCAAAATGGAAATTAAGGCCGATTTTTGAGTGAAAATTTTGTCGCGTATACAATACTTCCTTTTTTGTAAAAGGAAGTAAAAAAAAGAAAAACCTCTTAGGATTCGGACCTTTGTCGTCCCACTCGACTACATCTTTCTTCAACTATCTTTTCTTCAACAGCTCCCTATTTTTAGCGTGAAGCCTTAGGATTGCCGTATAACTCGGGAGAAATCTAGTACATCACTACCTTAGGGTTATGCCAAAATACGAACAGCCGTAAAATATAGAAGGATAAGCATTCAAAAAAAAAAAAAAAGAAGTTGCACCTTAGAAATGTAACGGATTTAAGTCGAAACTATATTTGTAGTTGACATTGCTTTGAACCATTTCGCTTGGTTTTGTGTTACATAAAACCATTTTAACTAGGAAAAACGAGTGTTTTCTTTTTTTTCCTTCTTCTTTTTCTTTCTTTCTCTGTGTGTGTGGATTTGCACTGCTAATCCAGCTGCCAGCTTCAAAACCCTTCGTTTCGGTGAATTCGGTTTAGTGAAACTGGTCACTTTCGGTAACGTTGAGAAGCTAACATTTGCTCATGAATGTTTACCTTCTACAGACTTAAATCATCTTTGTTGACTTTCGTTTTTGTTGACTTTCACGAGAAGTCAAGAAAAAAACGAATGTAAGGGATTTGAGGGGGAAAAAAAAGTCTTTTTCTCTTTTGGGTACTGAATTTCTAATGAAAGTCTTGCAAGAAACAAAACGTTTATAGTCATAGATAGGCTTGCAAAGCGTCCCGGTTTGACCGAGACAGTCCCGGTTTTCAGGCAAAATCCGGGTGTCCCGACCGGTTTACTTCATGTCCCAGTAAAAGATAAATTTGGTGACCGAAAAAGTCGAAAAATGTTGAAGCGTAAAGTGTTATTTATTACAATTACTTTGTCATTTGTAACAGTGACTTAAAAAATTACTATCGGATTAGCTTGTGAGGGATTTTACAACAAGATTAAAACCAAAAAAGACTTCCTAAAAGAAGTCTCTGTCAATGAAAAGTGGTAAATATTATTCAATTCTTTATTTCTCATTCAAAGTTACTAAACCATTCTTATTAAATTTGTAAACATTATCATGCAAGAAGTAAAATTTTTAAATTTTTCTGCTTATGTCATTTTTTATTACCCTTGTTTTAGGTTAGTAATTAGTAGCCATTTACTCATAACATTGAGAATAAACTACCTTCTAAAATACTCTAAAAGCCAGTTAGGGGTGTGTACTCTTTTGAGCAGTCGCGACGCCGGGGAGGGGGGGGGATTCCTCCGGTGTCCCGGTTGAGCATTTAAGAAATCTGGCAAGCCTAGTCATAGAGGATCAGTTTGTGGGTAGTCTATGGGGGTTAATTTTGCAATACCACATTTTTGTTCCCTCTATCTTTCTTTTTTTGTAAGCTAATGAGAATGCCGACTTGGAATTAGAAAAAGTGTTCCTTGTAAAGCTTGATCTCGGAGAGATGGTGCGTCAACTCGAAGCGGAAGAGGACTACTTCATTTCGCAATAGGTAGGATCATCAAGAACACGAGACTGTACCACCTTGCGCATTCTCGCTGATTCTACCTATTACAAAATGAAGTGGTCCGTTTTCGCTTCCAGTTGACCCGCCATAGCAGAGTTGTGAGGGAAAGTGACGTCTCAGACTCCTAGAGTTTTAAAGCCCGAGACTCCGACTCTTTTAAACCAAAAGTAGTTTGGCGGCGACTCCATGGCCTTGACAGAGCTGCTCACTGGGAAATTGGTGTTTTGAAACCTCCGATTGCTTTACCCCAAAATCATTTAGACTCCGACTCCGAAAACCCTTTTTATAGCGACGAAGCACGCGTATGTGCCATTAAAAAGGATATTTCTATCTTGATTGCAGGACCTTAACATGTGAAAAGCGACAATAATAAAAGTCGAAAATAAAATTCTTAGAACTATTTTCTTCCTCGCAGCAATTTTTTCTTGACTTCTACATTTTGATTAGAACTCGATGTCTTCCTTTCTTCTGTTTTGAGCGACGGATAACGTTGAAATCAAAAACTTCGCTCCCCCCTTTTTTTTCCTTTCGGGGCACAAATAGAAAAAGCTCAACTTGAAAAGAATTCTATTTGCGATGCGCCGTCACTGGTTGAACTGGACGCTCGGCCACCGCGGAATGGGCTGATAACGTCGTAAAAATGTCCCTCAAGTTGATGAAAGACGCTAAGCGAAAAGAAATTCATTTTTCTTCCCCACTCGAAAAGAATGTGACATTGAGTCTGATAATGGGCCAAATAGAATTACAAATCCCCTTTCACGGCCTGGATCGAGGGCTCGGCAGAATGTATAAATTATGCGGAAATAGAAGTAAGAAAAAAAGGAGAATATTCGATCATGGTTTTTCGCAGTTCGAGAAGAATCCTTCGAAATCGTGGAATCGTCCCATCCGGACGATAAGAAGGAATAAAATGAGATCGGCGGAGGAGAAATTAAAAGAGATCGGATTTCTTCGCTTAAATGGAATTGGAAATGGCAACTCATTTTTAATCGCGACATCTAATAAAAATCGAGTTCCATTCCAGAATCGCTTTTTGGGTTTTATTACCTTTTTAGATTCATTTTTCTTGCGGAAGTGCGCTAGCTTTCGGGAGAATTTTATTTTTTATGCCACAGGAATAGAATTCGCGCTTTAAAAGAACGTTATGTCAATTCGAAATGGAATAGATTGTGAGTTTAAGGTTTCGACTGGATAGGTGGAAAAAAATGGATGTGTACATCTGCAGTGTTGACGATCAGACTATCTATGGCCATGACGAACTCAGAGCAAACACTTTTCGTAACCCTCCGATTATAATTAATGGATATAAAATCGACTTGATGCTTAATCCATAGACTAATAATAAGAGTAGACCGAGCTATGGTAACCCTTTTGCTGCTCATAAACCAAACCATGTGATTGGTGGATATCCTAGCAACATAGCGTTGATCGCAGCAGACGATCAGCGCCCGCGAGAAATAAAATAAATAGAATTGATGGCACACGGAAGATTGATTTTTTATGGAGTCCGATTTGTAAATTTGTTATTCTAAGTTGTAAATATTTTGTTAATATAGTGACTTTTTCGTTTAGATAGTACTGTGCATTTTATTTTTTCAATTTCAATATCTCTCTATAAGCAATTAAAGATGCAAGCGCCCAAAAAGAATCGACAAACGGTAAGATTTTTACCCACAATTTCAATTTAAGATACCTATTAGTACATTTTTGCGTGAACTCAAAACATTTACGCCATTACGTTCACGCCAACGCTGACGTAGCAGTTCCAAATGACATAAAAGTTACTGAAAACTGTGATCAAAAACTAATGCCAAAATAATGCGTAACTAAAAGAAAACAGTTCATTCTCTGCACCTGGAAAGAAAAAAAATCATAATGAAAATACATTACGTCTTTAAAAAAATGTCGATTGCCAAACTACAGATAATGTTGCCATCTAGCAACCATGCCGCCAAAGTTTTCGCCAAGCCTTCCACCAGTCACATGATGTATCCATGAACCAATTTTTTCATCAGCTAGTCTGGGAAAGCTCGGTCTACTCTTATTATTAGTCTATGGCTTAATCTGAAAGAGACGGAGTGAGACCAGAGGCCATTGGTCTCCCTCCTGTCTTACTTTTAAAGTACAGGAGCAAAAACTATTGAGGCTGTTTATTTACAAAAATGTACATGAACACAAATAAATGCAAACGTACTGTTTGTTACGTCTTATTGTCGTACTTAAAAGAGAACCTCGTTCAGCGATGCCACTCATTCGTAATAAGTTGCTTTGGTGTTATTTTTGGAGTAACTCTCAGCTGGAGGAGATTCTTACGCAACAGCCATAACCGACAGCATATTATTTATCTTTATCTACATTATTCATATCCACGAGCTAATGCAACAGGCATATTCTCAGGGCCTGGTTACTGAATAGGCCAACTAGGCCGGGGCATAGGGCCTCCACTTTTTGGGACCTTCAAATGGCTTTTTTTTTTTTTTTTTTTTTTTTACCAATAGCTAAATCTGTTCTCGCCAATGGCTAAAATTGCGAGGGTTGACTACACAGGAGCCCCGAAAAAGCATATGGCCTAGGGCCTCTTTGTATCGTAATCGAACCTTGCATATTGTAATTACTTTATTTGACTAAATGTCATGCTATTTTCCTAAAAGGTATTTCTTGGTTATTCTCAAAAATTCGAGCTATCTATCGTCCAATTTAGTTCGGACTTTAGACGTTCTACTGTATTTGACTTCAAACGAAATGGTGCAATGCAGCAATCTGCTCGCTAGGTTATAAGAACTGTTTTCTGTTTTTACTTCCTTTTACAAAAAAGGAAGCTTTGTATTCGCGAACAAATTTTCACTCAAAAATCGGCCTAAATTTCCACTTTTCTCACCCACGAATGAATGTTGAGTTTTTTTTTTTTTTTTTTCGACCCGACCACACGTGGATATATGCCTAGGAACCCACAGACGCCCGAAATATCCATTTTGACGACCCCCGAGTTAATTACAACGAATTCTGTCGTGACGTCCGTATGTACGTATGTATGTGTGTATGTATCTCGCATAACTCAAAAACGGTATGTCCTAGAAAGTTGAAATTTGGTACGTAAACTCCTAGTGGGGCCTAGTTGTGCACTTTCCCTTTTGGTTGCATTCGGATGATCCTAAAAGGGTCTTTTGCCCCTTTTTTGGGGGGGGGGAATCATTGTTAATTTCGATGTAAATTCAAGTGGTGTTATAATTTGTCGGACACTTGGCAACATATCACCAATCTTTTGGTCGCCAAGTTTCGTCTCCAACTTGGCGACAAATTTGGAGATTTTCTTTTTTTCTTTTAATTTGGTTTCAATTTGTCCACTGTTGGTGATATTTATAGAGTAAACAATTGAATCACATTAAAATTGCAATAATGGGGAAATGACATTAAATTGGAGTAAAAGGAAGTCATGTGATGCACACACAGCAGCTCGTTCATTTTTAAAATAAGTTGGCATTACTTTGCAGAGCTCATTGTATCGTACATCATTCGAAAGTGACTGTTCGGATCGGATGCTATTTCTTGAATGCTGATTTATTATTCTATGAAAAATAATAAACAATAGAAATCTTGTCGGTTTGAAATAAAAATGGGAAATTTCTAAGCATTAAGCTATTTTTCTGGTTCTAAGTTTCAATACTTTCACTAAAGTAATAAGTTTCGCATTCCACCTCAAACATGATTCAAAGAGACTCTGAGAGGCAACATAACTTTGGACCAGGCTAATAACTCACTTTTTAAATCGTTTCTTAATTTTCAATGACTGTGTACAATACTTGCGTGTTTTTTTTTTTTTTTTTTCAATAACACTATTTAAAACTTTAAAACTGTAGAATATTTACGCAAAAGATGTAAAATCAAGTTGCGTAAATGCTGTGACGTATAAGTTTGTTTCTGGATTTTAACATTTTCTAACATCATAAACTTTGAAACTAAAATTCTAATCCTGAACATAACTGTGTTCATCATATTTAGTCATTTCTAAGATGCATTGTACATTTTAAGATTAAATGTAAATTCTGCAAACGCGAAGGAAAAAAAGGGGGGTCGGTATAGGAAGAAGTGATATTTTCAGTTTGCACATTGATAAAAGCTGAAAAACTTCATGTTCAGCGTGTGGTGAACAACTAAAACCCGCTAGTAGTAGTGATCAACAGTGGCGGCGCGAGAGCAAAAGTAAACGTCGGCGATGCAGTTTTGCGAGGCCCTTTTAATCATAAAATATTGTGAGACAAATAATTGAATTCATAGAATTAGTTTTTGTACTAACTATTGGCACTTAGGGTTCCCAATTCACTTAATTGCTGGGACAAAAACATTTCGTGATTAGTAGCACAGTCAAAAAGAAGTTTTTTTCGTGGTGGTGGGGGGGGGGGGGAGCCGGCACTTTGACTGTGGAAAAAATTACCTGATAGAAAGGGGGGGTCTGGGGGTTCTCCCTCGGAAAGATTTCGAAATTTGTAGTTTAAAAACGCCATTTTGGGCTTTCTTTGCTGATGTTAAGGTAAAAAAGGTACAGGGGGTCTCGGTGGAAATTTCTAGAAATTGAAGCCTTAAAAATGCAATTATAGGCCATATATATTGACTTTAGGGTCAGAGACTGTCCCAGATCGATTCAATTTCCTGCAAATTCTCGAAATTGAAGTTTCAAAAACGGAATTTTAGACAAACTTTGAAGATTATACCGGAAGGAAGGGAGATCCCTCGAAAATTTTTGAAAATTATGGTCCTAAAAACTTAGGAATATTTTATGTTCAGGAGCCATTCCACTTGAACTTTCTGTTAATGAAGTTTAAAAAGCCTAATTGCTTATGATATAAAAGAAAGGCGATATGGGGACCCTTGCCCGAATATTTTCTGAAATTCAATCCTTAAAAATGCGATTGTATTGCCATATTTTGTAATATTACGCTCGGTAATTTTTGAAATTCAAGCTAAAAAAACGCAATTTTAAGCGATTTTCGACGGTGTTGAGCATTTGGGAGCTTTAAGCTGGAAATATCGCGAAGTTTAAGATCTGGAAACAAAATTTCAGTTGCTACACAATGCTTTCGGTGTGTGTGTGTGTGTGTGTGGAGGGGGAAGAGTTCGGAGGAGCAGCATTTTGGATATTTTCGTACTTTTAGATGAACTTAAGAAACAAAAGAAAAAAGAAAAGAACTGAAAAGAAGAGAAAAAAGAAAGGGGGGGATAGAGTTAGCTGATCAATTAGCTGTTGCCAATGAATATTTTTAATTCAGGCCCCGACAGAATTGGACCAAACATTTGCTAAGGCTGACTCTGTGCAGTCTCTCCTACACGCACTATTTTGATTACTTTTGCGTCTGTTATATTTAATGAGAGCTTCAATCGAAAACATGGAAATATCTTAAAACTTCTGAGAATTTACTTCTGAGAATTTTGCGAGGCCCTATCTGCGCGAGGCCGTCGGCAGTTGCCGACGTCGCCGACGCCTAGCGCCGCCACTGGTGATCAAGCTCGTATTTGATATTTGACTCTATGATCGAGACAATCTTTCAAAAGCTGAAAATGTTAATTCCTTTATTTCAAACTTTCAGTACCCGCACGGCTTTGCCCGTAATAGAAAAATGAAAAGGTCATTTGGTTCGCCTGTATATTTAAATAATGGATGATGAATTTCTCGCCGATATGCTATGCTAATTTACTCGTCTATGTTATAGTAATTCGCTCGGTAAAATGTTCTTAAAATTGGAGTAGAAAAAGAACAAAGTCGAAATTTCGAAAAAAAAAGTTCCGAGGTGCTCACCCCTATGCTACGAACTAATTTTGTGACAAATTTCATGAAAATCGGCCGAACGGTCTAGGCGCTATGCGCGTCATAGAGATCCAGAGATCCAGACGTCGTTACCAACTTTAAAAATGTTTCCCCCTAAACTCAACTCATAAAAACCCCTAAAAACCCCTAAATGCGATTGCATAAATTCATATGACGTCAGAAAATCACGTGAGTCTTTAACAGTGACGTCACACATGGGATTAAAAGGTCACGTGACTATTGCTATTTTTCGTTCCTGAGTGAATAAAGGCATTTTTTATCATTTTTATGTCATTTCTGATCAAAGTCAATGGCTATAAAGGCACAGAAAATATATGAAAGTGAAAAAATAAATGAAATAATCGAAAAATAACATTTCCAAATGTAAAAGAAAAACATTTTTACCTGATAAAACCCTAAAATTTTAACCCCTAAAAATTTTATTCATCTAAGAAAATCCCATTCTAAAATTTTCCCCTTACATTTAGGGGGAAAAACCCCTAAGTTGATAACCTTGCCAGGGGCCTATTTTTGTGAAAGTTTTGCATCATTCTATTTTTGTGGAAAATTTTTATCAGAATTGTTTTTGTGAACTTTTAGAGGCATCCTATTTTTGTAAAAGAGAAGTAGAACAAGTGAAATTTTAATTTGAAAAGTGTAAATGTCATCTAGTATTATTTTTAATAGATTTGTTTCTTTTCTTTCTTTTTTTTTTTTTTTTTTGTGGGTGTGAGCTAAAGACCTAAAAAGTACCAAAAATACCATCGTAATTTCAGCTTAATGGGCTATGTACTGTGTACAATATTGGAAATTATGAGAAAAACGGTTCCCCAAAACATGTTAAAAGATTGCGATAATATTGCGTAAATACACTTTGGCGAGAAACAACTAAAAATTAGTTAAAATACCACAAAAAGGTTGCTATTTAAGCGATTGTTCATATGAACCTGCTTAGAATTTTATTTTATAAGTAAATTTTGTTTTAAACAGAGAAACAAATTTTATATTTTAAAATGCGAATTTTTGTGAAATTTTGTGTGTGTTTTTGTGAAGTTACCTGATTTTATTACTTGATTTTTGTGAAAGTACCTATTTCAAAACAAGATTTTTGTGAAGGTACCGAAAAACGGTAGCAAAATCAGCCTGTATTGGGCCCTGCTTGCATACAGACTTTCTGCTTTATTATTGGTAAAGATTATTTCAAAAGTTATTAATCACGTTGGCTCTAAAATTTTAAATGTTACATCATGTATGAAATTAAGCATAGTAAGACTCCAAATCTTAAGTGTATATAGCGCCCCCTTTTCTTGTTATGTGTTGTCTGCGTTCGAATACGTGATGAGTTTGTGTCTGGTGAGGGAGTGTTGTGGGGAGAGGGAATTGTTTTCTTTTCCTTTTCTTCCGGATCGATGCGGCGGTTCGACAGCAGAGAAGAAAGGGCCATCAAATCGCTGATCAAACGATTTTCTGCTCGAGTTCGAGAGCCAAAAGGAGAGAAGACACGTTCGGGAGTGAAGTGACACATCGAATCACGGGAAGGAGCGGGACAACGAAAAGGTGCAAGGTTCACATTTATTTTTTCCTGCTATTCTTACAGGCAGGAAATGGAAACTCTCTCGCAGGGGTTGTTTCTCTTACGAGGGAACACGTTTTCCAGCTTTTACAGGGGTAGTTTTATTGGTATTACATGCCAGCACATAAAGGGTAGTCTAGGGATAACTATGATTTCTACTGACTTTTAGGCCTACTACACACGAGGCGGTTAGTTAGCACGTAACTTTTTCGAAATCAACCAGAGATAAAATGGTGGGAATGAAGACTTTTATTCATGAAACTAAGACCCCCAAAGTCACGTGATATATTTTAAAGCAAAACATTGGAAGAAATCAGGTTTCTTTCGCTTGTTTCACGCAAAACGTGCCAACCATTCGTCGTTGTTGAGTCACGTGACTTGGGGTCTTTGGCTCAGCTTTTGCTAAGCCAATGATTGGACTTGCTCCCTCTATTTCACTTCCTACTCTAAGGATTCAACTAGTTGATTCGAGTTTCTCGCTGTCTTCACACGGGGCAACATAGTTGAATCAACTTTTCCTCTAATAAGCCGGATGTATTCGAGCAGCTGCTCTACAAGGCACTTAAAACTGAACTGAGCTGACTCAACTAGTTCACTCGTGCTGGCAATGTCCCGATGAGTTGAATCAACTAAAAAAGTTGATTCAACTCAATGGGATGAGAATGTGCCTGACGAGTTTACTGCCCTGTGAAGAATGCCGGGCGATTCCTTCGCTTTTCTATCCGATTACACATCCTGATAACCGCAGTTGAAAGTTGAATCAACTTTCGAACCTGTCTCGTGTGTAGGACAGTGTTGCCAGATGGTCAAATCCAGATTTCCCCAATTCCCTTCCAACTTTTCCCCAAAAAGCGATGTTTTCTACCAAAATTCCCCAAATGAAAAAATTATTTTTCCACTAATATTTTCATAAAATGAACCGACTTCCTCTAATATTTTTGTCTCTTGAAAAAATTTTTTTCCCCAAATAACCAAATTTTCTTATAAAATTCCCCAACTTTTTTTTCTTCACATTTTCGCTTTTTTTTTTTTTGTCTTCTTTATCTTTGTTTTTCTTTATCTTTACTAATAATAAAGCTGAAAGTCTCTCTGTCTGGATATCTCTCTGTCCGGATCTCTTTCTGTCTGTCAGGATCTCTAACGCGCATATAGCGCCAAAACCGTTCGGCTGATTTTCTTGAAATTTGGCAAAGAATTAGTTTGTAACATGGAAATGTGCACCTTCAAGCGATTTTTTGTAAATTTGATTTTGTTCTTTTTCTCTTCCAATTTTAAGAACATTTTCCCGAACAAAATTATCATAAGATGGACGAGTAAATTACCAAGTTATCATAAAGTTTAACCGTAACGTGGGTAAGCCAATTGGCGAGAAATTGATCATACATTATTTGTACATATATATAGGGGGACCAAAAGACCTTTTAATTTTCTACTACGGGAAAAGCCGTGCCAGTGCCACTAGTCATAAATACAAGCGCCTGACCGAGAGAATAACCAAATTTTTTTTAAACTCGCATTTACTACTCTGCTTCTGTATGAACATTTAAACTATGATTTTTGTATATATTTATCCAAGAACACTCTTCATCACACTTATTTTTACCTGTTTCACGTATCAACTAGTTACTCACGCAGAACATTAATGCGAATTCCATAGCATAATATTCCACATAATGCGAAATGCGAATTCCATAAAGTTGAGCAAAGCTAACCCAACGCTGTTTGATACAAACAATGTTCCCACTACTTCTTGATGCGAATTTAAATACGAAAATAAATCTTTTTTTCCGAGGTTTTTTTCCCCCCAGGTTTTCCCCAAGGAAAAAAAAAATTTTCCCAAAGAATTCCCCTCAAAACCCAGTTTTGCAAAATTTCTCCAGGGAGCACCAGATTTCCCCAAAATGGGGAAATTTCCCCCAATCTGGCAGCACTAGTGTAGGAGGCCTTATTTTGAATTAAACAACAGAGAGAACAGAGAAAAGATTTAAGAACAGAGAAAAGGGAAAAAAAAAAACTTCTAAGTTATGTACTTAACTTACAAATGAGTAGATCTTAACTTGTTTTGATGGATTAATTATGATCAGTAATGCTGTACTTGTTTTCCAGTCCCTTTAAATTGACTAAAGCATAAGATACAAGCTTAAAATTTTCTATTAGTGTCAGATAATCCAATTTTTTCTGGACCTATTGATTCTAGAATCTACATCATTTTGTGGTGTGTCGTTAATTCCAATTTTCCCGGCGACTGGATCAAAAGCTTATGAAAAAACTAACCAGGGATCTACACGAATAGTGTAAAAAATGAAAAACATTTAAATTGGTAGCAATCGAAAGAGCATAGTCAGACATATTTCTGAGGCAACAATTATTTTCCCTCGTCTCTCCGTTCAACGGAATATGAAGTCTCAAAGTCTGCTGAAATTTCAAGAAAAACGCCAAATTCAAAGATCGGCTAGAAATTGGTCACGCAATTTCACCATCTGCATCCATCTCCAAACCGTGTGAAAAGATGTCTTCCATTACTCACTGAAACTCGCAAAATTTGGCGACTTTTCTTAAAATTTTGGCAGACTTTAAGACCTTGTGTTTCGATAACGAAGACACGAGGGCAAATAATTAATGCGTTCAGAAAAATGTTTTACAATGCTCTTTCGATTGCTTCTTGTTAATTTTCTTTTCATTATTACTCCACCGTGTGTTTCCCGGTATCTCTTCCCTCACTTTTTATATTTCTGGCTCGCTTCATTTTTCTTATCCTAATATTTTCTTTTGTCCAAATTTTTCTTGTCCTTTCTAATTCACTTTTAGATTTTTCCAGTTTGATTCGCTTCCTTTGATTTTAGGTCTATTATAGCTCTTATCTTCTCTATATCTTTCAACCTTTCCATGACGTCGTTTGCAGTTAATTCTTGTCATTGGCTCCCCCCCCCCCACACACATTGGTTGGGGGGGGGGCAACCAGTAAAAGAAAATGTTCCTCGACAAACTTGATAAATCGAGTTAAGAGTTTCATTTTAAGGGAGCTTTCAATGCTTGAATCATTTTGTTCTTCAATGGAGTATTTAATGTTACTTAATGACTTGATTTATTCACACAGCGGCCTTTTTAACATTTTCATAGTTTTTGATGATTTAGTTTATTTGACATATTATTCGTCATTGATATTCCCATTCAAAATATACTCACTTATTTATGTCCATTTTCAGGTATCTCGGAATGGTGGGAGTGTCCGTTCAAGACCCGCCCCCCGAAATGGCGAGCGAACAGGTGTCCCTGTGCTCGACAGTGCCCGGTCTCGTACAGCAACAGCAACGCGTGTGTCAGGCTCACCCTGCCGTTATCAGGGCGGTGAGCAGCGGAGCGAGACGTGGTATCCAGGAATGCCAGAATCAGTTTCGGCACAACAGGTGGAATTGCACCATCGAAGGGGGAGAGAGCGTCTTCGATCACACCCTCCAGAGAGGTGAGTTACGTTTCAGTTATGACCATTTTTACTTCAGAACAAGTTGAGTAGAGCAAACCCTTAATCTCGATTCACTCAGTCCGACTCACTTCACTCCTGGTGAATCACTTCAGAAATAATCTCTTTCAGTGAAGTGAATCGGACTGTAGTGATGGGCATAATCGAGAACTTTTGATAATCGAGATCTCGGGAATCGAGAACTTCTGATAATCGAGTGATTTATAATCGAGAACTCGAGTGATTGATAATCGAAATCGTGAACTCGAGCGATTGATAATCGAGATATTTTAAAATAGAGAACTAGAGCGATTGCAATCGAGATCTTTCGAATTCGAGAACTCGAGTGATTGACTTCTCGATTATTTTGAATCGAAATCTCGAGATGTGATAATCGAGAACTCGAAATACGATAATCGAAATCTCGAGATGTGATAATCGAGAACTCGAATCTGATAATCGTGACTTCGTGGTAATCAAGTTTTCGAATGATCTTGAATAATCGAGTGATTCAATTATGAGAACTCGATTACGCTCATCGCTATCGGATTGGGTGAAGCGGAGAATAGGGTTTGTCGAAGGAAAGTGAGTGATGTGCTTGCGTAGAGGTTGGAATTGTCAATATGTGTTCGTGGCGGGTTTCGATCCATAGTCGTTCTTGTATGCTAATCCAGTGCCTTGCCACTAAGCCAACAAGACCTCTAGAGCTCGGAAAGAGGGGGGGGGGGGAATCATGTGCTCTCTGACTGTACGCCACAAAGGTCTCATGTAGAAAAAAATCCAGAATGCGGGAAATTTCCAAAAAAGAATGTAAAATTTTAGAAAAATTTTCTTCCGTTATGAAAATAGAAATCTTATTCTACATAGATTTACAACAGAAAACTAGAAGATTTATCTGTTTTTTCCCTCATTCCGACTTAATTAAGATTTATCTTTAGAGCAAACAGTTGTGGCGGATTTACAGGTTGGAGGCCGGTCGCAATGCATTTTTGGACACTCCTTTGTCTATCGCAGAACTAAGTAAAATATTCGGCATGTGAATTTTTTAATCTCCCTATGGTTGTGGGGCCCCCTTGCCATTGGGGCATTTGCGACATGGACAAACCCGCCGCTGGCTTGCAACAGTAGAAAAAGCCATTTACGTAGAAATATAAAACTTTACATTTCATTTAGCTTTTAAACTTTATGGGTGCTCAGCTCACTGGCGGGTGGGGTGTCATCGCGCAAGCTGCACCAAGTGGAAGCTGATTGAGGAGGACTCCTTTGGGGGGTGTTGTCTTGTTCTTTGAAGGGTGTTCCGTAGCATATTTTAGATGGCGTCATTGCTGTCAGAATAAATGGGAACCCCAGCTTTATGCTTACTTTACATTCTATAACTTCAGCTAAGATTCGTACATTATGTTCGTAAGTTTCTTACGGTTCATTATGTTTTATACGCCGCATTTCCTTGTACGTTACGTTCTGTTAAAGTTCATGAATGGGGTTGTTTCCTTCAATCAAAAGTAGTACTTTTTGTCACTGAAATTGATAGAATAAGCAAAAAAAAAAATAATAATAATAACGACCCAGAAAATACTTTCATTTTCCCAACAGTTATTTTTTAACTAATTTTTTAAAAGTCCGTTTTTTCAAACAAGGCGTAGTCTTGATGACGTCACAAATGATGCCCTTTGGCGCATCTTTCTATCGTGTTTCCACGTTATGATAATCAAGAAGCGAATTAAAATTGCGCTCTACGCTTGCTATCAACCCTATCGTTGCCAATACACGTGAGTAAAGATGGAATTAAATATTTTGTTCGGTGAATGGCAACACTGAATGTCATTTCATCATTTGTGATGTCATCGGCAGAAGACATAAACAATAAAAGCGCACCGGTTTAAGTAATTTTTTAAAAATATTAAACTTAAACAAATTATTTAAAAATGGTCAGATCCTATGTTTTCAAGCATGCTCTTTCAGAAAAAAATACTTTTAAAGTTTTGGAAACGACCCCATTACGATCATTTGTTTGACGGAATGTATATGGAAAAAAGTATAACTAATGGGAAGTTTTAGGGCTCATCTGAAATTTGTGACCAATGTTTTTTATTTTTGTACTTAAGCTAAAGAATTGTTTTTTCTTTCTCTCTCTTTTTCCTTTTTCGAACGAAGTAAAAAAAAATATTTCCCGAAAATCTTAAACCTCTTTTTATCCTAATTTCCCTTTTTAATACCCCACGAATCTACTTTCTCGCAATGTCCGTCCGTATTTATATGTAGGGGAATGTGGGGCAAAGTGAAATGGTGAAATATTTGCTCTGCTTTTAGCGCCAGCTATATCTAGTAATATTTTAGCTGTCGAGTAACACATGTAGTCTGTTCCCGTAAAGAAACAAATACCTCTTAAAATCAAAGAATAGGATAATACAGGCAATGTTCAAAAATTGATATTCATATTGTAATATTTTGTTGTAAGTCCAAAATTTTTTTGTCGATATTTAATGATAAAGTTCTTGTTATTAACACTTTCAATTTTAATTGAGACCTACTAATATTTAGTGCTGTATTTATTTGTTTAATATAAAGCTTATTTGGACATTAAATGCTTTGTATAAGTAGTCAAGTACATGCGAGGGAAAGTGGACGGGCAAAGTGAAACGGTTTACTTCATTTACTTATTCAATCTTTTATCAAATGACTCATTTATTAATCATGTCTCATTGGCATTCCATCATTTAATAATTCCCTTATTACTCCCTTTTCCAAAAAAGGAAGTATTGTATTCTCGAAAAAATTTTCACTCAAAATTCGGCTTTAAATTCCATTTTGCTCACCCCCGAATGAATGTTGAGTTTTTTTTTCAACCCGACCACACGCGGATAAGTGCCTAAGAACGTATAAACACCCGAAATATCCATTTTGACATTCCCCGAGTTAGTTACAACGACCTTTCTCGTGACGTCCGTATGTATGTGCGTATGTATGTCGCATAACTCAAGAACGGTATGTCCTAGAAAGTTGAAATTTGGTACGTAGATTCCTAGTGTGATCTAGTTATGCACCTCCGCTTTTGGTTGCATTCGAGTGTTTCTAAAGGGGGCTTTTGCCCCTTTTAGGGGGGAAATCATTGTTAATTTCGAAGTAAACTCAAGTGGTGTTATAATTTGGCGGACGCTTGGCGATATATCGCGTTTTTTGATTGCCAAGTTTTGTCGCCAACGGCGAAAAATTTGGCGTTTTTTTTTTAATTTGGTTTCAATTTGGCCATTGTTGGTGATATTTAGAGAGTAAACTATTGAATCACATTAAAATTGCCAATAACTGGGAAATGACATTAAATTGGAGTAAAAGGAAGTCATGTGATGCACACATCGGCTCGTTTTTGTTATTCAATCACTATTTTACTAACCTGTTTAATTTTCTCAGTTATTCACTTCTTTATTTATTTATTGTTTAATTTTATTTTCATTTCTTCATTCATTTTTTTATTTATTCATTTATTTTATCAAAAATACCTTTAATAATTGAATAAAAAATATTTCATTAGAAAATTATTTTATTTTTTACTTTGCCCCATGATAAAAAGAAGTGAAAAAATTCCACCCTTTTTTGGAGGTACAAATTTACTGCCAAAAATAAAAAATAATATTTCAATGCAAGTTATATTACAACATATATTGTTCTTTCTTTATGTACTGTAATTTTCAGAACAAATTTTTAATTTGTTCAGTTCGAAAAAATAAAGTTATCTTAACTATTTTACTTTGCCTCACATTTCCCTATATTTGAATATATGGGTAACTAAAAAATCAGTCTTGACCATTTGCGAGTACATTACAACGAGTTCTGTCGTGTAAAAAAAATATCGTAGGAGGTTTTCAATTTTCATGTAGGGCCTATATAGCGTCTAGTTATGCACCTGCTTCTTTGATTGCCAAAATTGCATTTACTTGTGTTTGGAAAATTGCATTTACTCGTTTTTGGGAACGATAATTTCCAGATTTTTCGTGCTAAAATATTTTCACCGAAGCGTTTGTCATTCTATTTCAATAGTTAAGCGAATATTTCGCCCAATCTGGTTCTTGTAGGGGGCACACACATTTTTATTACTTTAATGTGTAGAAGTTTTGTTATTCAGGTTTCATATTTGGATGGAAATAATTTTTTAGTTATCGAGAAAAAAAGTAAGAGCTCTAAGTATGGCTAACTTACGGTTCACTTGCTAATGTGAACCTTATGGCAATCATCATTTATGATTTAATTGGCTCCAATTTTTGTACATTCATCGAAGGAATCATCAAACACGAGAAAAAAAATCATTCCACGTGACAATGTAAGTTTGAATTATGTTTGTCAGCAATTTAACAAAATATGGCTAATTGCCTTATTAGGATTTGGCTGATCTTACGAATTTTTTGCTCTCCTACTTATTGGTCTATATTGCCCTATTTGACGCAATTACAGTAGGCGCCGCTTAATGTGATCACTTTGGGACAAATATAATTTGATAACAATAACCGACTAATAACAATAACCGAAAAGAATCCAGGAGACACAAAAAAAAAAAAGAAGTTTTTTTCCAATTGAGGTGCATTTATTATGGCAACCTCAAATTAAAATCACAATGACTCAACTGAACGCAGTTTTAAATTATTAAATTAACAAAATGTAAAAATCTGAATCATAAAAAGTTAAAGCTAAATTGTGCAATTTTTAACCACATAGTAATAGGTGAAGTAAAATATGATCGTTGTCCCTGACATTCGTAAACCAATTTCAAAGCAAATTCAGCTTTTCTTTCTTTTCCAGCATGGTTTTGCTTGTTGTTTAAATTTTAATTTAACTTCGCTTTGTTTTCAATCTCGACGCAATTCTTTAATAGTTTACAAAGTAATGGCAACAACGGATGTCCTACATCAATGCCTGCAACATGTCCAGCGACTGAATTTTTTTAGGTGCAAAAGAAAGTTTTCTAGGAGGAGTTTGTGGTTACTGGGGTCGAACTTTCTGTAGCTTCATTCCCAGAAAAATTTTGAACTGCTATTGAAAACCACAAAATGCTACACAGAAAGTTAGTCTCGTCAGGGTTTGCCTATGTATTTCTGTTAATTGAGGAACAAAAACGGGGAAAAAAATTGAAAGTTTATGAAAAAGTGATAACAACAAACGAAGACGATGATTACAATATCCGACTTTTTTAACGTGTGTTAACATACAAGTGTTCCGGGACTTCGTGTTTGTGATAGCATTAAACGAATGATAACATTAACCGTGATCACATTAAGCGGCTCCTACTGTATTTACTTTAGTTTGACCTTTACCTTTTTGTGTCCATTGGAATTGAAAATGCTAAACATTGATAACAACCCAGTGGTAACGCTTTGAACGAGAAATAAATTTTACATTTACCTTTATAGCGATAGCACCGTAAAATAGTATTAATCTTCCAATTTTGGTTTCCTTATTAGTCATTAGAAATTATGTTCGGGTCATGTGAACTCACCCTAGAAAAACTTTTGGGAGAATTACGCCAAAAGATCCGAAGGAACCGCACTAGTTCCCTACAGTACATCTAGGTGTATATAGGAATTTTCAGTATAGTTTGCAGCAGGGTTAGCAAAAACCCGGGTTTAAAAAAAAACCATGGACCCAGGGTTTTTTGGGTTTTTTTAAATAAAAACCCAAAAAAAACCCAACTAAAGCTGGGTTTTTTAAAAGAAATGTGGGGTTTTTTTGTCTTTTTTTAGAGAAAAGTTGGAATACTCGTAGCATATTGTAGCATAAGTATATGGACAAAGCACAAAAATTGTCTTGATAAAAAAAGCTGGAAAATTCAGCATTTTCTGAAGAAAGGTATAAAAGACGACAAAATTCAAGAATGATGAAGTTTCAGATTTTTTTAGTTTCCATGATTACCAACAGTTAAGGCTTACTTACTTCTTGAGTGATAAAATCTATTGTTTATTTGTTCGTTTTTAATTTCGACATTTTTTTTTTTTTTTGTATTTTACTTTATTATATTTCATTTTGTTATGCAAAACTACTGTAGAATCTCAAGTAGTTTAAATCCCTTTTTACTGAATTCCAGCTTAATCAAGACATTTCTTTGAATTTTATGTTGCCTGTTTTTCTATTTCTGTGTACACAGTAAGAAATATTAAACTTTTTCGTAAGATAATGAAAATACTGTACATCCTATTCCGTTTTCTGTCCGACCATTTGAAAAACCTGTTATATTTTTTAGAAATTACCTTGTTTATTCGAGTTTTGTGACGTGTTGGTTTGCAGAAAATAATTCACATGAGAGCCCTCTCTGTACAATCTGCAAATATTGAGAAAATCTGACGTGACAGGACTTAGTCAAGATAATTTGAGTTCCTTATTGACCAGTTGAAGGAAAAAAGTTAAATATATTTATATAAAATCTTTGAAGCATTTTTTAATGCCCTTAAGAGTTAAGAAATACTATTAAAGTTCAAAGTTCATTTTTTATGTCCATTGTCAATTGTGAAGAAGAAATAAAAAAGAAGTTTAAATTGTAAAAGTATTTAGATTAATTATTTTTTAAAAAAAAGTTCTCAGAAAATTTAAAAAAACTCAAAAGTGGGCTAAATAATGGGTTTTTTTAAATGGGTTTTTTCAAAAAAACCCATTGGGTCCAATCCGACCAACCCTGGTCTAAACACAAACTCCAACTAATTTTTAACGGAAACCATTTTCAGAGAATCGTTTTGAATCTCCACCTCTTCAAATAATTGATGTTCCAAATCCGTCCTCATTCTGTTGAAGAAACTAATATAACAGAAACGGAATACTCGCAACAACTTTTGCGGTCACCTGAAAAATCAACTGCTCTTTCGGCGTCATGCGTCACTGTCGTCCTTTTCCGAGCGCTGCTGCAACACATGCTCGAGCAATTTGTATTTGCGGCCAGAAGAAAAACAAGAAAAACAATGGAAGAGAGGCGATTGAATTCCGCGAAACATCGATTCCGGGGCTTCGATCTGCCCTTCGTGGAACACGGTGCCTTTGATGTCGCGCGGAGTGCTTCGTATTGAGCTGTTTGTCTGCGGCTCTCCGGCGGGAATGGATCGTTTTCCGATGCTGTTCCCGACAGCTGGTCCGCTCGCTCTGCATCTCCTACTACTGAAGTCAACGGGTCCCGTCTGTTGCATGTTGAGTCGCAGAGAAAACAAAATACAGAACGCTCTTCAAATATCTCTAGTGCTTCTCTCTCTCTCTAAGTACATGTTACCGTTAAAGTATATAATGCAGTTATTTTATAGAATACCTAGTTATTCCATGAAATAACTTATCGTATGAAATAACTTATCGTATAAAAATGTACAGTCTTGAGCAAAGAAGAGACCGAGGGGACATGATTCTGTTGTTTAAATTTATTAAAATGAAAGATGTTACGGGTCTGAAGTTTAGCACTGAAAACAGGACAAGGGGTCATTGTTTTAAGCTATTTAAATCTCAGGCTAACATGGATGTTAGGAAAAATTATTATTACAGCAGGGTAGTGGAACCTTGGAACAGCTTACCGGAAGAGGTGGCAATGAGCAAGGGAGTAGATATAGTTTTAAGAGGGCCATTGATCTTCACTGGGGATTGTAAATTGACTAGGACCAGTCTAGCTGGGCCCAGAGCCTGTTGCCGGTCGTCACTTTTATATTTGTATTTGTATCCGTTAAAGTGTGTAATATGTTATTAATTCGACACTTTAACTAGTTATTCTATGAAAAAACTAGGTATTCTATAAATTAACTAATGAGGGACAGTTAAAGTGTAAAATAAACAATTTATCCAAAATGAAATAACCAGGTATTCTATTAATAAACTAATGATAGACAATTAAAATGAAAAAGAAGCAATTTATCTAATTTATGCAGCGTATAAAAGAGTGGAATGTAAATGCATTTGTCGTGCAAGATATATGATAAAGATTTTTTTACACTTAAACGGGCTGCAGATCGTTATTCTATGAAATAGCTAGTTAAACCATGAAATACAAGAGAGATTTACACTTTAATGGACACGATCAGTTATTCCATGAAACAACTAAGTATTCTATAAAATAACGGATTTCATACTTTATCGGTAACATATATATATAAATACAGGGGTGATAGTGGACTCAAGTAAAATTTTCTGAAGACAGTGGAATTTTCGGACTGTATGAGAAAGCTCGTCCCCTCCCTTCGTTAAAACTCTACAAATATGCAAAGAAAAATCATTGAAATCTTTGAGGGGGGGGGGGACATTTTTTAACCCAAAATTTTCGGAAATTTCGGATTACAAACAATCTTAAATATTCAAGTGTATCTTTTATGCTCTAATTTATAAAAATACTAGCAAAAATACCCGGCGTTGCCTGGGTCAGTAATAGTAATGAGAAACAATCGCTACTTGCATTTGTTTTCTGTTTTAAGTTAAAGAATTCAAAACACACCTTTGGACGTGATTGAACATCGATCTTCTTCCTTACTCATAACATTAAAATAGCAATAAGTATAAAGAACAAAATAGTATTCATTTAGAAACGAAAGCACGACATTTAAGCATATACAAATTTGAAGAATTTCCAAAATATGAAATTAATGTTTACATGTTTAAAAAGATTTATCTGTTAATACATTTTTTTTAACATGGAATCTAAAACCTTCTCTGTATGGCTATTGAAGTACGAAATGTTTAAAAAAAAATTTAGCCGCACGCTCCCGTAATTCCCCTTATACTTGCTTTAGTTATTTTCTGAAATTTCAATCATTGTAGGCTCTTGGTGCGATTTCACCAAATTTGCGGGAATCGTTTTGGGATACCTTCGATGATGTACCCCCTCCTTTCCTTTCTTTGTAAAACGATATGTTACTAATTTTCGTTGCAGAGATATTGTCGCCAGATACTGAGATACTTTTGGTCACCATAAAATGGCGCTAAACAGTTTCGTCTGAAATGTTTTCAAAATAAGTAGTAAAATTTGGCGATTGTATGAAATTGTGAAAAAAGAAAAATTAATGTAAGTTTTTGTGCTGTTTATGGATTTGCCTAATTTAATTGCTGGACTATTTTACACAGTAAAAAAAGTTTTTTAAAGATTCTTTGATTGGCGATATTTTGTTTACATGGTGAAAGCTGAGAACATTTTTACGTAGTTTTTGGCTTCAAAAACAGCGACAGTTGAAAAAACTACCAAATGCATCATCTGCTAAAATATTTCTGCAAAAATTTTCGCGATATTTCTCTTAATTGATTTGATAATGAGTAAGTGCCCAATCAGCATAAATAATAATTTTTAAAAAACATTAATTACATTAAAGTTCCGTTTAAATGGAAAATGATCTGCCAAATCCATTTATTATGAGCCAATCTTGTGGGAAAATGTTACTATACGATTTGAGTTGAGAAAAGTCTCGAACAGTCACACGAAACGCAGAAATATTCAACAATATAACAATTCTAGCTACCAACTGGGAGTTGAGATGATACACCAAATAATAAATTGGGTTGATAAAAGCCTTCGAACACGGAACAAAAAGGCTCATAAAACGTTTTTAATACAACTTAGAACTTTCTAGCAGATGCCATCTTAAGCAGAAAAATTAGCGCTTTCGATGGACACGTAATTTTAATATGTTCACGTAATTTTTCACCCCTATATTAGGGCATTTATGCGAAAATTGGGACTTGAATTGGAATAAAAAAGGAACTATCAATCGGATTTTTTTTAAACTGGTCTATAAACCACCCCAGTACCAAAAAGAACAAACTGAAAGTTTCAGTCAAATCTGCAAGGAAGTTTCTGAGATCTTAGGGAACAAACCCACAAATCTACCAACATCCATTTATATATAGATTTATATATTATATATAGATAGATATTCACTTATATATTATATATAGATAGATGTACCTCGCATTAATTCAAGTATTTAGGACTGCTAATTTCAACGGAACGAAAAATAATTATCTTTAAGCACTTAAAGTAAAAAAACCGAGTCACTGTTTCAAAACAGTGGCTACTGATGAAATACCTACAACCGACTACTGACAACAAAAGAATTTCCTCAGTTTTGCTCTCTCTCTCTCTATGCTGTGCAAGGGGGGGGGGGGGAGGTGGCAATACGTTTGGTTTTTAGTGTCAAAATAATGCAAATATAATGTAAAATAGTTTCAAATCACTTTTTCTTTGAGTGAGTCCCCCCAAACCCTAAGGTGATTTGCCCCAAAACATTTTCCAACTATAGCTCTATCTCTGTCTGTATATAAGTAGCCAGTTTTGACACAGTGGCTTTTTTTTTTTTTTTTAAGATAGATTTAAAAAAAAAAACAACTGTCGAAAAAACCTACTGTAATACGTTTCATGTTTTCGAGTGAAAATTTTCTGTAAGTTTTAGTACTTTTATTACGGCTTTCGATTCCTCATAACAGCAGACACTCTACTTGCGAAAATACTAAATTTACCAGAAATGACAATTTTATATTTATTTCGTTGAAATTAGCCACCCCAAATACATTAATTAATGTGAGCATATTTTTACTAAAATTAGGGCATAAAATCTGCATGTGTCTTTTAGATATCTAGAGTTCGTACTCTTCCAGCAGATTACAAAACAGGGCCTTTATAAGGCCTTTTTTACGGCCATTTTTAACTATACAGGACCACTTCACGTAAGCCACTTAACAGTAACGCAACAAGAAACTTTTCAAGGTGGAAAGAGTTTCGCTTATGAACATATACAGGCATACAGAAAGACCTTACAATAAGGTCACGCTTCGGGACTTCCTGAAAGTGTCCTGTGTCATTATAACCAAATCATATGCTTTTTTAACTATGAGCATGCATATAAATAGCAAAATTCTTTGTTAAATCTGCCATGTTCCAAATTATCAGTTTATTAGGTTGTAGCTTTTTAGAAATGTCTTAGCCCGTTTATTAAAGGATGGTGGGTTTGGCAAATCTAAAAAATAGGGCCTTTTGATCAACTTTTAGGGCTTTTGACGTCTAAATATGACCTTTAGAGGGGCTCCTACAACAATACTAAAAAATAGGGCCTATTTATGGGCTTTTGAAGGCTCGTGAAAACCCTAATATTGCTTTGTACATCTTTAAAATCTTAATAATTTTTTTTTTAAATTACTATTTTCGTCAAAACATACCGATTCGGAGTTTAAATTTTCCTTGAAATCAGAAGTATACCACCTTTCGATACGGTATTTCTCTCTAGCGTTACCTGTATTTGGTCCTTTAAGTGTTACTGTATCGCGGTTTTACTATGAGCATATTTTTCCTTCAAAGATGGCCGGATAAATGTTAAGATATGGATTGATTATTTCCAAAACCAGTCAAACGAAGAAATGGTAAAAATGGAGCCAAATTCAAATTGTCCTTAAAGATTAGATACTTTAGTCTGGAAACCCAGCAACATGCGGATCTTCCTGGCTACTGAAATTAGGGTCAACCACATATAGATAAAATATGTTAGAATACAGACTGTAATTCCACTGAAAGTTTTTCATTTAGTTCTCTGAAACAGAAAAGAGGTGTTTGACAAGTTTCTGAAATACAGTCGAACCTGTTTATCTCGAACCTGCCTATCTCGCAAACCTCTCTATGTCGAAGTTTTTCATTTTCCCTGTACCATAAAGTATTAATTCAATGTTTCCCCCCATGTTTGTCTCGAATGAAATTTTCTGAAAAACTATATCTCGACTAAAGTGTCTTTCTTGAATTCGATCCCCAGCGATCTTTATTAACTGGAATTTTTAGACAAAAACCATTTTTCTTAATATTAGCAGTCACATAATGCTCCAGAATTAAATCTTTATGCACAAGAAGCAAGTCTTCCAGCTATTATAGCCATTCGGAAACTGAGAGGAAGGAGACATTGTTGATTAGTAAAATTGCTTCCAAAGTTTTCCTTTCGAATCATTGCTCCGATTTCTAGTTTTTAGAACTTTTTTCCAAACCTCTGTGCCTCAAAACCTCTATATCTCGAATTTTTCTTCTTTCCCGTAAAATTCGAGATAGAGAGGTTTGACTGTAAACGATTCAAATAAGCTGTTTCTACTCTTATCGCTGAGACTTGCAAGACATGATCAGATTCCCTCCCAACTGAAAGTCAAGAAAAAGCCTCAATTTGCAGAGATACCCTACTTTTTCTTCTCCCGAAAATAAACCCCTCCTCGGAACATCTAAGTTGTTTTCAAGTATCTTCCCTAATCTGCCGCCTTATGAACCACCCTCTTGTGCTAAGCGGCCTTATCCCCGTAACACCGCTTTCCAGGGAGTACGCAGCTCCTTCAGCTCCACGAGGTGATAAGGCGGCTCCTTGTGATCCGAAAGAGCGTTTTACAGCTCCTCCGAGTGAAGACATCTATATACCAACAAGATAGAATCCACTTTCGGGGGTATATCTCGAGTCGGACCACCTGGGACGGAGAGCCACTTCGCGATCCCAAGTGGCTGCTAGAAAGGGCCGCGGAAAATTGCCATGTAATCCTCGGTTAAGTGGCTGTTGTGGTAAGATAGGGTCTATGATGCTAGGTCGACATGTAGACATGAGACAAATTCGTGAAATACACCGCCAGCTCAGTCATTTCCAGCCGAAGACTGCAGTTTCGTGCTCATTAGCACTCATCAGCCCGGCATAGGACAGTGCCTGAGCTGGAGATGGAAAACCTCTTAAGGAAGCCAAGAGTGCGAAACAAACTGGTAGCTAATATAGAATTAGCAGACCAGATGAGTGAGCGAAGCAATGGTTCGGTTTAACTCGAAGATTGAACGCGAGGCATGGTATATTCACGCATTTCTGCTTTAGCCCTGACTAATTGGCGGTAATTTACTGAATATACCATGCCTCGCTTTCAATCTTCGAGTTGAATCGAACCATTGCTTCGGGCACTCGTCTGGTCTGCTAATTCTATATTAGCTACCAGTTTGTTTGGCACTCTTGGCTTCCTTAAGAGGTTTTCCATTTCCAGCTCAGTCACTTTCCTATGCCGGGCTGATGAGTGCTAATAAGCACGAAACTGCAGTCCTCGGCTGAAAATGACTGAGCTGGCGGTGTATTTCACGAATTTCTGCTTTAGCCCTGGCTAAGGGGCGGTAATTTACTGAATATAAGACAAATTATTTGGTTTGAACACTTTAACAAAACTCTGCCCTTTGCAGAAAAACTCAAGGAATGCAACTACGCATGAAGTTGCAATACGAATAGGGGAGAGTGTCGTTGTACCTTGGGACACTGCTAATTTCTAAGAATCTATTTTTGGCAGCCATGTTTTTTTAATCTGTAATATTAACCTTCACCATTAAATGGTGCCATAGTAAAAATCAGCAGCAAATGAGTAAAATTGACGATTTTGTGGGAGAAAGAAAGTTTTATGACTCCAAAGTAAATATGTGTTCTTCATTTTTATTTTATTTTCTGTCTTTGTATTTGCAAAACTAATCAACTGAATTTTATTTTGTTATAAAAGAGAAGTACTTTGGGAATATAAACATTTTGGTTATGAGAAAATAATGATAGTGCATCTAGATTGGCCAACAATTTCGTTTTTCTTAAACCTCGTGGTGATTGTATCTTAGGACAGCCAAACATTTTGTACCTTAGGACACGTTCCAAGGTGCAACATATGCATGGTTCTTAAAAATTAAGATATGTTTAGGAACATGGAACAATGTTCTAATCTTATGTAGTCATGATATAATGACATCATGACACATTTAATGTTAAGTAATAATTCATAATTCTGAATTAATTATTCATGATTTAATATAGATTTTTTTTTCTGGTGCAAAATTGGTTCAAGTATATGGCTGTTTTCTGAATTATGAAGACTTTCCCATAGTACAACAAGATGTGTCCCAAGGTACATTAGGATGTTGTTGGTTGGGACAGCTTGGAACTTTTACTTTAAATTGCTGACAGTATTTTATTTTCAAACTGTCTGAATTTAAAATATATTGCATAGAAATATGTGATTTTTAGATTTTAAATTTGATTCAAATAATTGGCGTTAAAAATTAAAATATGAAAAGTGTCTTAAGGTAGAACACTCTCCTTTAATAATTAGAAATACAAAAAAAAAAAAAAAAAAAAAAGTTCAAGATGCTTGTCTAACTAAAGGTAAATCAAACATTGAATAATTTTATAATGTACAACAAATTAAGATATTTAAATCAATTAAGCACGGCTTAGTCTTCGTCAACCATCCGTTCTCATCTATTTCTTACTGCTTTGTGTTTTTTTTATTCGTTGGTTACTTGAAATTTCGCATTCGTTTTCATTGTCTGCTTCAAAGAAAGAATGGGGGGGGGGAGGGGGTTAAAAGATATGAGCTTTTTTTTTCTTTTTTGACAAATTTCTAGCAAATATAAGTGACATTTCAACATAAAAAACAATATTACTCTACTCACAGCTCACGACAGGTAATTTGCTTTATCAACGTTTTTGCTCGAATAAAAACTTAGTGTTAATACGGAATAGAATATTTAGAGAAATAGAATTACTAATCCAAACCTATAAAAGTAAGAAGTCAGGTATTATAGCGGACCTGACTAAACATAAAATCTTTTGTGGCGGCAAAAATGACTTCCAAGTAAATTATATGCTTTACTGAAACGGAAATAAAATGTCTTAAAAATTTCCTCTCAGAATACTGATATGAACAGTGCGAGTACTTACATTATCTAATTTAAATCATATACTGATTCAGTAACCTAGCAGGATACTCAGAATTGCCCCCCCCCCTTAGAGCAAGGGCGCACCCCCTAAATATCGCGAATACCCCACCCCCCAAATGAGAAAAATACCCCTCAAAACACCCCCTCCCTAAAACTTTCAATGGCGCAGTCTGCGTCATGACCCCAACCCCCCCAGGTGGCCATCCCTGGGATACTGATGCCAGGGCACTGGGTAACAGCTCTCTTCTGTGACAAAATCACGAACTGGCAAATATACCTTTTCTGTCTTGATGTTTAACGGTTTGCTGAGGCAGACATCCCTCTTAGTAGTCCAAACGGCAGTGTGCTCATGAAAAATTGTCTTTTCATTTTCCTTCTCTTTTTAATCAGCCTGTTGTGGCGTCGGATTTGAAATATAAATTGCATGCACGTATTTTGGAGTTATGAAGAACTCCTTCGTAAGTCCCGGTAGGGGAAGGAATTGAGATTTAAGAGCTAAAACTAACGCCCTTGCCACACACCTCGTCACTAATGAAACACTAATTACAAAATTACAACATCCTCAAAAGGACAAACTTTTTTTGATGATATCTAGAGCTAATGGATGAACGTTTACGTAATTCATTAGTATGTGGAGTGAATCTCACTACCCTACTACCTGACATTTATTGCCTAATTTTTCTAGTACTTAGAGCAAATTATCTAAAAATCAGTATTTTCGTCGATCGTGTTGTTTAACAATAAGCTGACGATGTGTGATAAGACCTACCTCTGTCACTGTAAAACCTTTAAACGAGCTTTGGATGTTTTGATGAGAAGCTTAAAATAGTGTCTCGGTAAATAAATCAACCTAATAGGCAAGTCGTCTCTAGATGGTTATGCGTGGATCTCATTTGTTATTTTTTTATTCAGTAAAATCTCTTACGCATCGAATCGGTGTGGTCTCGTGGGAAATTCTAAAGTCCATGGATGTGTTTTAGTGTATGCAAAACCATGTGCGCCCATATGCAAATTTGTAAGGGGGGCTCAGATATTTCCCCCATGGAAACCGATTTCAGGACAGATTAGAGTCATTAAAATTTGACATTTTTAATAACTTATTCATTAATGTCTGGAGAAGAAATGTTTTTAGATTTTTGCAAAGAAAAAGCACTAAAAGCGAGCAAGTTCTAAGGGGGGCTCGAGCCCCCACTTGCCCCCCAGATGGGCGCCCTTGTGTAAAACGCCCTTGTGTGTGCATTTTGTGATTAAATCTGGGGTCGAATGTCGGCAAGTAGCGTAAGGACAGGTCTACATAAAACAAGTGACATGCTTCTGCACCATGCTAAACTAACGAATGTGAAAATTGGCACTTTTCAAGAGAGTCGAAACAATTTTTTCCCAACTGACGCGTTTAGTTATTTTCAATGTTTTAATTTTCATAGATAACTTTTTGAAGAATAGGTAGCCCTTTGTGAGTATTACAGCAAACCATCGAATTTTAAAAACCCGATTCGTTAGTTTAGCATAATGCCGACAATATCGACAGTAATTGAGGCATATGAGATATTGAGACGATTTTCGTATCAACATATTTTTCTCCAAGACATGATCGTTTCAATCTAGTGGCGGCAATTCAGAGGGGAGGAGGGAGCCCGCTCTAAACTTTTTTTTATCTTGAAAGATCACCTAAATGTTTTTAAGATTGGAAAGATCACAAAAATCCGAAAGTCATTAAAGATAGCAATTAAAATTACAAATTTTTTGACTTCAGTTTCGAAATATTTCCTGGGGAGGGAACCCCAAACTCACGCTTTTCTTCCCCAAAACTTTAAAGATGGCCTGAATTAGTGCTATAACAATTCCAGTTTTTAAATTATTTTTAGGAAGAGAACCTTCCTTACTTTAACAGCAGTAAAGACATTACGTTTTTTAGATTCCAATGTGGAAAAAATTCCGGGGGTTGGCTCCCGAATCTTCCTCTGAAGTCACCAAGGAAAGTCTAAAATTGAGTTTAAAAACTTGATCCGTTCAAAAATAAAACCCACACACACAAAAGGCCATGAAGAACCTTTGAGCACATTCCTACCTTCTTAAGTCACACAATGATAGCCGGAAATAGCGTTTTTAAAACTTGACTTTTAAAAAAAATTTCGAAGAAAACCCCCAAATCCCTTGCTCTAAATCTCTAAAGATGACCTAAATTTGCGTTTTTAAGGCACCTGTTTCGGGATTTTTTCGAGGGAGAATCTCTATCCCTATGCATCACCAAAGATAGCCTAAAAGTTTCTTTTAAGACTTTCGGAAAATTTCCCGAATAAGCCTACAAAGACTTACCAAGGATTCACCTTCCGCAATCACTGGCTCAATCAATTCCTTTTTAGTGTCACACCTTTTGGCGAGTATTGGCGACACATATTTCCCATTACCTTTTCATTACTTTGGTATTGAACGCAGTTAAAGAAGTTTAATAACCGCAAGAGATTTCGATTTTCAGATTTTTAACAGAATTATTGCATTAAAAGAGGAAGTAATGTGCGCATTAATCGTATTTAATATTGGTTAAGGGCAAAATAAATGAAAGAAAAATTTGCTTTACTTGCAACTACTAAGACTTAATGGCAATTGAATGGGGTAGTTTCCAAACTTTTAAAAGTGTTTTTTTCTGAAAGAACATTCTTAAAAACAAAGGATCTGACTACTGTTTAAATAATTTGTTTAAGTTTAGTATTTTTAAAATATTACTTAAATCGGTGCGTTTTCATCTTTACATTTCTTGCTGATGACATCACAAATGATGAAATACCATTCTGTGTTGCCATTCACAGAGCAAAATATTTAACTCGCATCTTTACTCACTTGTATTGGCAACGATAGGGTTGATAGCAAGCGTAGAGCGCAATTTTAATTCGCTTCTTGATATCATAATGTGGAAACACGGTACAAAGATGCGACAAAATGCATCATTTGTGACGTCATCAAGACCACGCCTTGTTTGCAAAATCGGACATTTAAAAAAAATAATTAAAAAATAACTGTTGGGAAAATGAAAGAATTTTCTGGGTCCATGTTATTTTCTTTGCTTATTCTATCAATTTCAGTGACTAAAATTACTACTTTTGACTGAAGGAAACAACCCCATTATCCTTAAATTTCACTAATTAATTTATTCGTTTCTGCTTTCCTTCTGCAATCGGAAAAAAACGCAAATGTTTCGAGAAACCTCTTTAATGGCTGTTAGGACGTACATCATTAGCTAGAAATAAAAAGGAAGGATTTATTTTTATTCACGATTTTTCTCGACGCTTATCTTTCTTTCAAAAAGGTCAAACTCTGTGGTTTATAATCTTGCATCGGCCACAGCACTTGATTTTATGAGCTTCTATTCAAGTGCGTTGTCATAATATCAATATTGACGACGCGTTGGCGGATATTTAAATAACACAAGATTTACTCATAAACTTAAAATTTTCATATGATTGATTATATTCTTGAAAAAACATTCACCGCTCAAGAAACGTCATTAATCCGTGTTCAAGTTTTGCAGAAGGTGACCCTTTATTTTTTCTCCTAAAACGGGACACTTACCTTTAGGCATCTGTACGTGTATGTTAATTTTTTCAAAGGATGTATTTTATACAATCGTTAACAGACACACAAACACAGAAGTTCTGTTAGTTCAGAAAACGGGACATTTCAGTATGAAAAGTATGCATGTACTTTTCATGAGCTAAAACTCTTTTGGTTTTAATATAGTTGTAAAAACCTTCACAACCTAATTCAATATTAATTTTACATATTAATATTGGAAATGACAAAGTAATTATCCTAAATTTTCCTTCACAGTTAATTATTTTTCGACTTTTTTGGTCATCTAAAGTCAAATTTATCCTTTTCCGGGACGTGAAGTAAACCGACCGGGACACCGGAATTTTGTCTGAAATCCGGGACGTCTGGCAAGTCTACTTTAGCACGTTTTGAGCAGTTGTGAAAATAGTTATTTCAATCAAAGTAATTTCTGTTTCGAATTTACTGCCTGAGTTTTGAATGTATAGGCTAACATGAATAATTTTTAGATTATCAATAGTTAATGACGTTGCTTAGAAACATAAAAAGCGAGTTGCACTATTTTTATAAGATGACCAGTTTTAAATAAATTTTAATTGCCAGAATCTCGGCACACTGTTAAAGTAACAGTAAGACAAATGATGGAAGTTTGCATCTATTTTTATGTGTGAGCAATTCCACTGGTGAATGACATTTTTGAAAATTCAACGCAGAGTATACATTGTAAGAAACAATCTTTTCTCGTGGAATATTGTATTTTTTAGACTGAATACAATGGTATAAATAGACTCTCAAAATACATTTTGGACTATTAAAAAAAATTGTTAAAATCATGGTAACTGACTGACGTACTTCTTTTTAACGAGTACCTCAAACAGTCAGTCACAACTCTTTACAGTACTTCAAAAATGATGAAACGATCAAAACATTTTTTATTGCTTATTTCAAAACTAAAACCTATTCTGAACACAGGCAAAAGTTTCATTGCTTTAGTTCAAATATTTAAAAAGTTATGAGTGGTTTTAGGCCATGCTCGCTATGTGTTCTTATGCAAAAGAAAAACTTTAAACTGCTTTTTCTCGATGATTGTATTTTTGTGTTTTCATGTCATTAGAATTTTTTCTATTAAAGATACAGCTTTAAAGTAATACTTTTTGCAATTGGGATAACATACTTGACAAAACTGTGCATTGGATAAGCATTTTATAAATTACTCAAATGTTTGGAGCATGTTAAACCTTTAAAAACCAATTTTTAAAAAAAAACTTTGATTTTTTACATAATTAATCACAGAAAATTTTCCAATAAACTTACAAGAAAATGAATGCACAAATTTTTAGAGATGATTATAGTGATCTTTAAGCAAAAAAAAAATTCTAATTAGTGCAAAAATGAAAAAGCCTTAGGGATTTCAAAAAATTGAAAAAAGTAGACAATATTTTTAAATTTCGAAAATTTATTGAGAAATAAGTATGCATGTTATGGTTTCAAAGAAATATAAAATTTACTTCAATTTAAAAAAAATGTTTGAAAGGTACTGTGACCCCTTAAAATGTCAGTAAATTACCATGTTTAAAATAAATATTTTAAAGTTATTCAAAATGTATTTCGAGAATTCAGTATGGTACCACTAAAAGCAGACTAATAAATACAATATTGTAAGGCAAAATATCGTTTACACAACATTGTGCTGAATATTACAAAATACGTATTATTTTGCTTCAAAAATTTCAGTCACTTACGCGTGGATTGCCCATGCAAGATTGAAACTATAGCAATAAATTACTTCAACGCTCAATTTTTGTTCAAATATATAGGCATACTTGACCATGGTAAAAGAAATGAAATAATTTCCACTTAAAATGCCCCGCCAAAGCAATATAAAACGGAGTAGCGTTGTTCTAATCGATAACATCATAAAAGGAATGTAGAAGAATCTTGAAATTCATAGACATTATTGTATTAAATTGCCTTAAGGAAAACAAGTGAAAATTGTGGTAAAGAACATCAAAGATGTTTTCTAAAAATATAATCTTTAAGAAGGGTTTTACTTCCTGGTTTCGCAATAATTCAAAGTTGATTATTGAAATTTTTAAGCGAAAAAAAGGCAGACATATGAGACGTACCAAGCCTTGTATGTCAGTATTTTTTTACTGATGTGCAAGGAAAAAATAAAATGTAGTAGTCCTTGAATAGCAGCGTAACTAAGGCAGCGATGGAAATGCTTTATGTTCCATAATGCTGCATTATTAGATTAATAGTCAACATGTGCGGCAAAATGATATTTGTAATCGTATGAATTTTTAACATGATTCAAAACTACTTTTTCTCTGTTCTGACATTTCCTTGGAACTTTTATGAAAATACATTTTCGAAACTAAAACAGAAATAAAAAAGGAAAGAAGTAGCTTAATGATCCAATTTGGGGGACAATAGTTGACGATTTATTTTATTTTCTCAGTGATACTTCAACGGAGATAATAATCTCATGGGTACAGCTAATAACTCGCTGCTTATGAAAGAAATGTTTTTCAATGTCTAAGGTCTGTCCTAGTTCGTCGTAAAATTTATCAAAATGTTGTTAGAGGTTAGTTTTCTCATAACATTTTCGTTAACGGTTGGAAATATACATTGGTTTTGATGTAGTTGGCGAAAATTTCATCAGTTCAAAAAATTAACATATATACGTAGCCAGCATTTTTTGGTTCGTTTTCACCAAAAAACTTAGTATATAAGCGCAATTTTTCTGGCTGTTACATCTATAAAACGAATTTATGTGCGAAACTATTTTTAATATTAAAACAAGAACTCACGCACAAATTTTAGAAAGAACTCTGCCTTAAAGTTTCTGTTTACCCTACTTATCGCCGACATTTAAAATTCTCTCTCCCCCCCCCCCCCCTCCCAAGTCAATCAAAAGGTAAAGTTGATACTGAAAAACAGGGGGAGAAGAAATTTCGGGTCGGCAAAAAGTACAAGACACCAAATTATCATCAACATATTTGTAAATAATGAGTTTTTTTAATCTATCTTCGATCCGAAATCCAGGATATTTCGGACTTCAGCCATTTCGAATTTTATACTTTTTCGAGTTTTAGATCATCACCATTTTAGTTATCAAAAAAGCAATACATCTTTTCCTCGTGGATTTGATGACGTGTAATTAAATTCTATAGGATGATTGCAAAGATATTGATCTAGAGCTAAACTGACATATTTCCCCTATTTTCCTGTATGTAAACATCAAGTTTTCGAACTTCCCTTTTTCTTCTGCTACTTTAATGTATACAGTATACTCCCGATTATCCGTGTGCGGATTATCCGGTGTACGGATTATCCGTGCATCATTTTGGAATCACTTTTCTAAAGCTTCGATGATGTTATCGATAATATTGAGGAGATTGAGGAAGTTAAAGAAATCGAAGGTTTCGAATCAGTTGACGCTGAAAATGTCGAAGAGTGGTTTAAAAGCGACGAATGTGAATCAGGATTTCAATGTCTAACTGACAAAAATATCATTGAACTTGTTACTGAATCAAACGCAAGTGATGATACCAAAAACGAAGATGAAGAACATGAAGAAATACAATTTCACATTCTACTGCTCTACAATCTGTAGAACATTTATTGGATTACATGAGTGAAAGAAGTTACGATTATGGAGAATTAATTGCAATAAGAAAAATTCGTACAGACATACGCAACAATTTAAACAAACAAAGAAAACAAAAATGTATCACCGATTTTTTTAACCAATAAATTTTGAAGAAAAGTTCCTGGTTTGTGTGAGTATATATATATAATTTAGTTTTTTCTGATTTCCCCTTAAATAGTTACCCTGCATATTCCTTAAATGATTTTTCGGATTATCCGTGTTTTTCGATTATCCGTGCTTCGCCGCCCGGTGATTAACACGGATAATCGGGAGTATACTGTAGTTAGTAATAAGATCTCAAGCTCTTATCCTATACTTGTCCTAGAGGTACAAACGGATTAACTCCTAAGGGAAAACGAATTCTTTTTCATTTCAATGATATTATATCATTTTCACATGCAGAATTTGACAATTTATTTACTGTTTCAAAATTTTAAGTAGTTTTGTTGAATATTTTACTAAGTCCTTTCTAAAAATTTTACAATTCCTCAGTCTCTTCAAATGCTCTGTATGGATAAGTTGAGATTTTTAATGCCAGAAATCAAAATCTTGGTCTTCGGTTAATAAGTACCACTTCACTTAAAATTGAAAACATCATTGCTTAAAAAAAGAAATTTTGATTGCTTTGGATCAAAATCTTGACTACCGGTAAATAAGCGGCTACTCTTTAACCCCTTCAGTCGGAATTATGAAACATTGGACCAAAAATGTTGATATTTGGTACACAGTGTACTATGGTAAAGGGTATCTTATAGACAAAATTTTGAGTTTGTAGGAGAAAAATTAAAGGAGTTATGGCACGTCCAATATTTCGGACTTATATTTTTGAAATCAATGTTTCATATACAAAAACGATAAAGTACCGAACAAACTTCATTATAAAATGTTCTACAAACAGTTATAAAACAGAATATAAGCGTTCAAAACGATTAATTAAAAATTATATATTTTAAAAAAAAATCAGGAAAGAAACCTCGCTTTTCAGATGAAAATCCACGGTTGGAAAAATGAGCCACTCTTTATCTCTCAATCCTTATATGTCAGTGTTGTCAATCCCAAAACGAAAAATTATTTCACAGATTATAATAAGTAGAATGTAAAGAATCAACTACAAAAAATAATAATAATAATAATATAATAAACTAATTAAATCGATTATTAAACGATTAGTGGTAGGTATACCGGACACAGGTCTGAAGGGGTTAAATTAACTTCTTAAATTTAAACCCGACATACCTTTAAAAATGAAAATTCGACTTTCTATAAATCAAAACCTTGACTGTCGATAAATAAGCTGCCTTTCTGCTATACCACGCCACTTGAATTTAAAACCAGCTTTGCTCTTGATGTGAAATCTTGACTCCAGGAAACGTTGAATAAAACGTTTGCATCCTCTTGCGTCGGCATGGCTACAAAGCTTTTAAACTCTCCAAAAATGTGGGAAAAATGGATATTCGACTTTCGCCGGGCATTTTCCATTCTTCAAATCGCTGTGTGAGGGAAGAATGAATTATGTCCTCTTTCTTTCTATGTGATTAATACAAATGAGGATATTTTTGCGCGGGTAATCTGCATGGGGATTAACTGTACTCTGAGGTTCGGAAGTCGAGTTCTTGCACCCCAAAAGCAAGTCAGAGTCATATCTCTCTCCGATTCCCGACTTGACCCACATTAATAAGCTCCCCCCCCCCCTACCCGAAACACAATCGCTGAGAAGACATTCCGCGAGCAGTCATCATTTATCTATAAATCTGACAAGCCTCTTGCCTACCTTACTTTTGTTCTCACTGGATGGCGGGTTCTGCCGTCGCCGCCATTTTGGTGCACGACTGGCCGTTTCGCCACTAGTATTTGTATAAGAAACGTCCTGACACCCATCAGCGGATGATCAAGTGAATTTATTTTCCTCATCATCCAGGCATTTCTCTCTTTTCCTTTCTTTTTTTGTAATACAGTCGACTCCCTTTACAACGCGATCCGACTTACTCGAAATGGCTATAACGCGAATTTTTCACGAGGAACGAATTCTAGAGCTAACGCGAATTTTTCGCCCACAACATGAATATTTTTCGAAGGAAGTATCAGTTTCGTTATTGGCTACAGAATATTGATTTCGTGAATGCCCTTTGAGCATCACTGACAGCCTAAGTTCCCACGCCAAACTAGTTTAGTGCATCAAATAACCATAATGGCACCTTAGTGGCACCTTCATCTAAAGTTTGAAAATGTGAAGAAAAAGAAAGTTTCTGATAAAATTTTTTTTAAAAAGGCTAAGATTCTCGATATGCCTTAACCAAACGTCGAAGGTAGC
Organism: Uloborus diversus; assembly: GCF_026930045.1. Taxonomy (NCBI): domain Eukaryota; kingdom Metazoa; phylum Arthropoda; class Arachnida; order Araneae; family Uloboridae; genus Uloborus; species Uloborus diversus. The sequence continues at coordinate 218,206,980 of NC_072732.1, forward strand.
GCGACAATAAGTATGAGTGAATCTTCTATACGTACAGTTAAACGTCAAAACAAAACGATGTTAATAAAAGTTTAGAACTTAGTTTCAATATTGAAGCTTGCAGAGCAGTCTAGCAAAGTAAAAATTAGGAAAATGTTAGCAACGCGCGCTCTTGCATTGTGGGTCAATAAAAAGATCAGGTAGAGGAGAGATGTAGCCACAAATTGAAACGTTTTAAATAAAAGGTGAAGCGTATTTTAAAATGTATTAGATAAGAATAACGATCTGATCTTGGAGCATAAATCATCACTAGTATCCTCATTTTTTAATTCGTAAATATTGCTACTGTATCTCTACTGTACAGTACTATTTTGTGCATCATTTTAATTTTACTGCATGCAGCGCGTACCGTGTTGTCTTACTTTATATCTTTTATTCCCATTGGTCATTCATTTTGTGCATCTTAAGTATTTCATGTTGAATAACAGTTTTTTATTTTTTAAACACAGTCAAAGTTCAGTTCTTTATGGAAGAAACTGTAATGCTGAAGGAATGCTTTAGAGCAGTTTGAGGGGTGTTTATAAGTGCCTAAAAGTATTTGGTATGCTTTAAAAAATTTGTATGCATATATTTTTCCACAACGCGAAATTTCAACTTACGCAAGGAGTCTTGGAACGCATCCCTCGCGTAAGTCGGGACTCGACTGTACACTGTAAAAACTATTCAGAAACGTTCCTGGAAAAGAATGGGCATAGCTGATGTGCCCAATTTCCGCCAGTAACATATCTTGCAAAGTCCAGGAACGTTTTCCACTAAAATTCAGTAACCTTCCTGATATTATCCTGGAATCTTCCTGAAAATTGCAGAAATCGTCCCGTTAACAGCCAGTCGCGCCTTTGGAAAATTAGAGTAAACTTAGGAAAGTATAATATAAAAGCTTGGCATCTTCCCGATTTATCAAGGAAATTCCAAGAGCATTACTGCAAACATGGCCAAAGCTAAGCCAGAATTGCAAATAAGTAACGGTTTTTTACTCACCTGCAATTCTTGCAAAACTACGTAGTTCATACTTATTTGCTCCCTTTGGGAACTTATTTAGCATGGACGGGCCGTAATTGAACTGAAGACGACTCACTTTATAAATACGCTCAGTTAATATTTAAACTGGGAGCTCAAAATTTTTTTCACAACAGTGAAAAGTCTGCATTCGTGCAACTTGTAGCAATTCAAGAATTTTTTTGTCAATGATACTTGATTTTTCCAGGAAGTGGATAAAAACCATTAAATTCCCGAAACGTAACACGGAAATACTCAGTAACGTTTCGGAATTTTTTTACGGTGTACGAAAGGAAAACATCTTACTTTTTTCCTTCCGAATTGGACCAATGGGATATGTGCGCGGTTGTAAGCCATACATAGTTCAAGAACTCCGTGGTATCGATTTTTGCAGTAAATAATCAATCAGGATAATTTGCTTCAGTTCGTTTTTTATGTATCAAAAGTAAGGTTCCCATCAATTTTACAAATATACAGCACTGTCTATTCACATTGAAATTAACATCGCTCTAAGAAAAAACTTTCTCTATTTCTATACATAATCGCCATCTTTTTCTGTACATTGATGTGGACGGTGCTCTAGCTTCTGTATCGAGTGTCACAGAATTCCACCGTCAGAGTGGGACAGACAGTCAACAAACCACTCTGATTGTAGTTCGGAGCTCGAGTCTAGTGTTTACTACTTGTTTCCTGAGCTTAAGGAACACTTTGATGGCCAGCGTTTCTGGAGCGACGGCGAATCAAACGAGCTGCTGTGTGCATCACATGACTTCCTTTTACTCCAATTTAATGTCGTTTTCTCATTATTGGCAGTTTTAATATGATTCAATAGTTTTCTCTCTAAATATCACTAACAGTGGCCAAATTGAAACCAGATTTAAAAAAAAAAAATCGCTAAATTTGTCGCCAAGTTGGCGACAAAACTTGGCGACCAAAAGACTGGCGATCTATCGCCAAGTGTCCGTCAAATTCTAACACCACGTGAGTTTACATCGAAATTAACAATGATTTCCCCCAAAAAAGGAGCAAAAGACCCCCTTCGGAGCATACGAATGCAACCGCAAAAAGAAGGTGCACAACTAAGACCCCACTAGGGAGTCTACGTATCAAATTTCAACTTTCTAGGACACTCTGTTCTTGAGTTATGCGATATACATACGCACATACAGACGTCACGTGAAAACTCGTTGTAATTAACTCGGGGATCGTCAAAATGGATATTTCGGTGTTTATACGTTCTTAGGCACTTATCCGAGTGTGGTCGGGTTGAAAAAAAAACTCAGCATTCATTTGGGGGTGAGCAAAATAGAAATTAAGGTCGATTTTTGATGAAGATTTTTTCGCGAATACAATACTTCCTTTTTTGTAAAAGGAAGTAAAAAGGAGTGAAGCGCTTGCTCAACAGGTTAGGCGGTGGAATTCTGTGACACTCGATGCAGAAGTTAGGGCACCGTAGAGTATATAGCACAGAAAAGATGGCGGTTATGTATAAAAATAGAGAAACGTTTTTTCTTTCCAACGATGTAAATTTCAATGAGAATAAGACAGTGCTGTGTATTTAAAAAATTGATGGGGACCTTACTTTTGGATCGACCCGCGTAGCAGTGTAAAAGGAAATTTTTTTTTTTCAATCTTTTATTCCATATTGTGAGAAGAATTGGTAAAAACTTTACACATGATGCGGCGACTTTTTCGGTGTAAGTGAAATTAAAAATGAAAGTTCCTTTTAATCTTGAAAGACATCTTACTCATTCTAAATTTGAGTAACATAGTTAACAGTTAATATTTACGATAGAAATAAAATTAAATAAAAATTAATTTGGATTTTTGGCATCTTGAATTCAAATTATGTTTTTCGCAATTACGAGTGTGTGTGTATGAATGCGCGTGTGTGTTTGTGCAGTCGCATGTGTGTGTTTGTGTAGTCGCATGTGTGTGTTTGTGTAGTCGCATGTGTGTGTTTGTGTAGGCGCATCGCATGTGTGTGTTTGTGTAGGCGCATGTGTGTGGGTGCGCGTGTGTGTGTGTATGTATGCATGTGTGTGCGTGTTGTGTATGCAGTGCTGTGTGTGTACGCGCGTGTGTGTGTATTAGGCGTTCGTGTGTGTGTATGTAGGCATATGTGATTGTGTCTGTGCAGGCATGAGTGTGTGTATGTGTGTGTGTGTAGGAGTGTGTGTTTGTGTCTGTGCGCAGGCATGAGTGTGCGTGTGTGTGTAGGATATGGACGCAACCTGGAGACGGTTTTCGCAAGAGGAGCAGCATCGTGAGGCCGGTCGACGCGACGGTGGTGCTGGCAGGGGGTGCTGATGGGAAAGTAAAATGATAGGAATTCAAAACAGTCAAATGAGAATAATAAGCAATCATGATTGCTCAACTAGATTTCTAACACGTGTGGACATTTTAAATGCATGCGCAGTAGTCATGTAAAACTATCGTTCATTTTAAAAAACGATAGTATACATTATTTATAATTAACGAATTTTCAAAAGTGAATTTCTTTATGCAGATTTCATTTTACTTCGTACTTTCCACAAATAAGTTGTTTATCACTTTTTAAAGTTAATTTAGAAATTCGCTTCTGTATCCTTAGCCTTAGCATTATTTAAGTTGTATGCCGAATTTCTAATAAAGCAGAAAGGTCTAAAGCAGCAAAAATTACTTTTTTTTTAGTATTCTTGAAAAAATGCATTAGTAACTATAGTGGTAGACTTAAAGGTTCCAGGGCATTTTGAGGCCCCTTTAGAGATGAACAGAATTACATAAATATCTTTCATGTAGTATTTTAATCTTCAGACATTCTTTTAGTCTCCTAGTTTACTCCCTTTGGATGAAAACCTCTGGTTTATAATGTAGGTACTTCATAAATTTAAATTGTGAAAAGTTAGCATCCTTTCTTTAAAAAAGAGTGTCCTCTTATAATGCTCTTAATCTATTAGGAAATTCATAAAAGGTTATCGTTGGAGAAAATCACATTTTTTCTCCATAAGGGGGAGAGAAGGATTAAGTTGAAAATTTATTTCTTTGTACTGGCAAGTCTTGCATAATATAGACGAACGCGCGAACGGCGTTCGCAGAAAATTTTTGGCTCCGCAGAAAATATTTTTAAACTACTAGCATTATTTTTTTTTAAAAAAGGAAATTAGGGGAAAAAAAATCCTACAGTTTATTTCTGTTTTTCCGAATATTTTCCTGTCTGCCATTATACCTGTCGCGTAAGTATATAAAATAAACAACTTTACAGAGAAAAAAAGCACAGACGATCCGCGGTAGCATATAATCTGCACCTCATTAGTTTTACACTTTTTAACAGAAAAGACCTACGAAAATACGGTATTTTTTTTTTTTTTGGAAATACTTAATTTTAAATGAGTAGCTGTTTTTATCGATTTGTTTACAAAATCAAACATTTTGATGATAAAATTTTCAAGTTAAAAGTAGGTAGCTTATGTTCAGTGGCGCACACAGAAATTTTGCAAGGGGAGGGTCCACAGTTAAAAGTCCCATTTTCATATCATACTCCAATATGCCGTCAAGCACATTGACTTGATTTTATTGATTCTTGAGAACAAAAACAGTAAAAAATAAGTTATTGAATAAATAATTAGCATTAATTAATAAAAAAATTTAATAACAGATATTTAAATTACCAGAAAGCAAACAAATTTATGCAATGTATTTACTTTTATCATTGTTCATAAATGAAAACAGATGACCAAATTCAAGTATAAGAAGCATCAAGTCTGAAGAGCAAGAAAAATCTCATTTTAACCTGTAATTACAAAACTAAAAACATTATTATTACTCTGTTTTCATTTACAGTCACCCTTAGTCTGCCTCTATAGGCTTACAAAACATCGTAGAATAAAATTTAGTTTTCTAGTTCAATTTTCGATTTTATTTATAACTTCCTCAGTGTGAGATGGTGACATTGCTTGAATTCAGCAGTACAAGAACACATTAAACGTTCATTATACATAGTACTATTTAAGTATGTTTTTAGCCTTCTCAAAGTCGAGAAAGATCTCTCGTTTGTGCAATTCTTTACAAGAAATGTACACATTTTTTAAAAAATCTTTTAACAAGAGGATTTTTTTCTCTATTATTAGAACTGAAATTCTTGTTTTCTTTGTTTGGAAATATTTTGTGTATCAAGTACATAAAATCATAATCAGTTGAAATAAGAAAAATGCAAGAGCTATGGGAGGGGTCCGGACCCCCTGGACCCCTCTCTTGTGTGCGCCACTGCTTATGTTTTATCTTTGTCAGCAACTTCAGTAGTTTCAGATTACATGAACTTATTCACTACAAAATAAAAATAATGATAATGATCATGTGATTCATATGATTGATATTGGGCAAAAAATAATGGTTAAGGCTGTTTTCATCAGTTGAAAAAAAACATAAAATATATGTTATTGCAAAATAAATAAATAAATAAATTATTTTAAAGTTTTTTTTCTGTCTTTTTATGTATTTCAATATAAATTTAATTTTTTATTCAAAGGGGAATTTCGCAAAGTAATTATTTGCAGAAATTTTTCCAGTTAGGATTTGTGTTCGCAGAAAACTATTCATTTTATCTATGTCTGGCTACTGGCCGCGGAAAAAAAACTTTACGTGTAGAAGATGGCAATTAAAAACATGACATACAAACTTCTTGTCATGATTTTACCTGCCATGCTCCTCACCTTAGTGCTGTGAGATGAATGGCCAGACGACTAGAGAACGGTGCGACTGGCCAGTCGTATCACACCACTAGGGTGAGGCGCATGCCAAGTAAAATCGTGACAAGAAGTTTGCATGTCAGGTTTTAATTGCCACCCACGTGTAAAGATTTTTTTTTTTGCCAGAACTGTAAATTTGTGAAAAAACGAGCTGATGTGTGCATCACATGACTTCCTTTTACTCCAATTTAATGTCATTTTCTCATTATTGGTAGTTTTAAAATGATTCAATAGTTTACTCTCTTAATATCACCAACAGTGGCCAAATTGAAACCAGATTTTTATAAAAAATCGCCAAATTCGTCGCCATTTTGGCGATAAAACTTGGCGTCCAAAAGACTGGCGATATATCGCCAAGTGTCCGCCAAATTATAACACCACTTGAGTTTACATCGAAATTAACAATGATGTCCTCCCAAAAAGGGGCAAAAGACCCCCTTTCGAGCATCTGAATGCAACCAAAAATTAAGGTGCACAACTAGACCTCACTAGGAGTCTACGTACCAAATTTCAACTTTCTAGGACATTCCGTTCTTGAGTTATGCGACATACATACACACATACATACGTACATACAGACGTCACGAGAAAACTCGTTATAATTAACTCGAGGATCGTCAAAATGGATATGTCGGGTATCTGTACGTTCCTAGGCACATATCTACGTGTGGTTGGGTTGAAAAAAAAAAAAAACTCAACATTTATTTGGGGGTGAGCAAAATGGAAATTAATGCCGATTTTTGGGTGAAATTTTTTTCGCGAATACAATACTTCCTTTATTGTAAAAGGAAGTAAAAAAGAAGAAAGACTTCAGTAATGTTGCGAAAGAAGAAGCTGTACCTTTACTAGAAAATCTTCATAGGTGCCCAATTTCCGAAAGATTATAAAGCCTGGTAATGCAGGGTTTCATTTCTTTATTCATTTATTTTTTAGTGTAAGAGAAAACCGAGTCTTTAATTTTCCCCCAACGATTACAGGATGTCGGTTCATGAATTTTGTAACTAGGTCATCGGCCGTGCCGTACCATTTTGATTTTGATGAAATTTGGTATGTAATATGTACCAATATTATGTACTCCCAAATTGCTACATTTTTTCTTTGAAACTTTTTATTCCTGAGACAGAGCTATATTTTTGCACCGCAGATGAGAAGAATTTAGCAGTTTTTATCCTTTTTCTAAAAGCTCTAGTAAATTTATTTAAATTAGTAGGTAGATCAAATACTGTTAATTTTAAAGCTGAAAGAATGAAATTTTATTTGTGTGTAAAAAGAAACGATTTAAGTTAAGCCTAATTGGAAATTTTCTGGGATCAAATCATGGTTAAAAAAGTGCAGTTTTCGTCATTTCGAATGTAAAAATGTCGATGAAGGACTTACTATAGGAGGCCTTTTTTTCTTCCTCTTTTTGCATACTAGAAGTGCAGAAAAAAATAGGATGTTATTAGTAGCCCTTCATAATAAAAAAAATTGTTTTAACATACAAAAAAAACCAATGAAAAATGGGCTTTTTCACTTCCTGGGTGAAAAAGCCCAGGTACAATTCCTACGTCACAACCGATCACGTGATTCTCGCTCACGTGATCGGTTGCGACGTAGAAATGTCGAAAAGTCGTATTCTAATCTCCTCGAACCTAGCCGCAAGCTAAGTTCGAGTAAATTAGAATGCTACTTTGCGACATTTCTACGTCACAAACGATCACGTGAGCGAGAATCTCGATCTCGCAAGCTGACGAGCTTGGAATGACCGCCCTGGATGATGGCGCTTAACCCCAAGAAAGGCCTGTGGGCTAGGTAATTTTTTTTTTAAATACTAGGGTAGGAAGCTGTTCAGTAGCGTACATAGATTTCGGTGTTTCCCCCCCCCCCCAAGATGTTAATGTGCACCTCACTCATAGAATCTATATGTGTGCAATATCTCAGATTTATGGCGAAAATTTAAAAACTATGAAATTAAGCCAAAAGATGGTGGGGCAATAAGTTATGCATCATGTGACGTATTTTTTCAGATTTTATTCGGAAAGCCTGGAAGTTACACTGAAATAGGAAAAAATTAATACTAAAAAAAAAAAAAAAAATTCTAACTTAAATCTTTTTTTTTTTTTTTCAGAGCGTGCGCCCTCATACCTATTGCGCCTCCCCGCTCCGAGGGTGATACAAGGGTGCTATGTACGCCACTGAAACCGTCGCGTTACTCTTTGAAACGAAACAAAAATTTGTTTTTCTAATTTATGAAGAAAATTTGCCTTTTTTGGTGAAAAATTATGTTTTGTAAATTTCGTTAATGAAAATTTAAAGCAATTTTTAGTGTGAAATTATATTTTGCAAATATATTTCAATGATTTTTTTTTTTTTACTTTTCTTTTTACTACAATATTTCATAAATACTGAACCTTAAATATCAAGACAAAACTTGAGCTTTGATTATCAAGGTAACATTTTTAGTTATATGAGCCAAAAAGATCAAGAAGCTCAACAGAAAATGGTTCGCATAAAACCAAATTTAAAGCTTCAAGATTGCGAAAAATAGCTACGTTTTAGCTTCAACGCAAATTGCTTTTAACCATTTTTGAGTCGCCTATTTTCCGGTAATCTTGGTTTTTCCTCTTCCCAAGAATCTCGCTCGATATCGATGACGCAATCCGTTCGCTTTGGGCGAAGTTTCTCAGGAATCGGTAAGCTCTGATGGCGATGACAAACAACTAAAAGATAAGCGGCATTTTAATTGGTCAAAAAAGGATTGTGGTCTTACGCTTGCAAGCAAATGAAAGAGATTCAATAATTTATTTCAAGCAATTTCATTTTTACTCGCTTCATTTTATTCTCGAAAAATATAAATACAGGAAGCAAGCATCTAAAAGGGTTAAAATGCATTATATAATACAGTCATCTCTCGATAACTCGAATATTACTTTATCTCGAAGTTTTTATTAGGTGCCAAACTCGACTGTTGTGGAAACTTCCCATAACTCGAACGTTTAAGCCGGTCCTTTGGGACTTCGAGTTATCGAGAGTTTACTTTTTTTACTTCCTTTTACAAAAAAGGAAGTATTATATTCGCGAAAAAATTTTCACTCAAAAATTGGCCTAAATTTCCATTTTGCTCACACCCGAATTAATGTTGAGTTTATTTTTCAACCCGACCACACGGGATATATGCCTAGGAACCAGGGCTGTGGAGTCGGAGTCGGATAGATTTTGGGGTAAAGGAGTCGGAGTCGGAGTTGTTCAAAAACATGCCGACTCCGACTCCAGGCTTCTTATTTTCTTTCCTTTTCACTGATTCTTCTTGCATTTTTTAAAAACTGACTACCAATTGGTTCGATTACATGTATAAAAAGATACTAATGTGAAAATAACAGCCGTTATGGCAGTCAGCTAGCTTGAGTGCTTACCGAACTTTCTGTAGCCGTCCCCTAGTTTGCTTGCTTTTGAACTTAACTAATAGCAACTGTCAGCAAACGATTTTGTTGCCTAACATTTTCAATTAATCACTTTCAAATAAAAATAGAAATACAGTGTTTTGTTCGATCTCAGTTATAAAATAGTAAAAGAAATGTAACAAATTAGTAAATCGAGGCCCGTAGCTAAGGTTAAAACGTTTAAGGGTGATCGGCAAATTCAAAAAAGTTATGCCGCGAAAGCACGAATCCAAAAGATCCGATGAAATAATCTCATGTTTTTTTTTTTTCTTTTTTAAGACTCTTTCTATAAGCTTGGTTCTCACTAAAAAGTATGGAACAAAATAAGTGTAAATGATTTCTTGATTACAACACTCAATAATAGTAGTTAATCTTAAAATCTTCATATTAAGGTTAATTTTAAAGCAGCCAATAAAATTTAAATTAAACATTTAGCGAAGAAGAAATATAGGTATAGTAAAAGCTATTCGTATAAATTTGTATACCCCCGTATTTTGTGTAAAATTAGCTCCTGACGTATATGTGCCCTATTTTCGCTGAAATTTTATTGATGAAATATAATTTAAAATATATTCGCGAAAATTTTAAGAATTAAAATATTTATATTTTTTTTATAAACTCTGAAATTAACTTGTGGTGTCATCTACCAGATGGGTGTCACCCGGGGCAACCACGCCCTCTCAAGAACTGGGATTTAGAAAAAAAGCTTTTTTTCTCTCAAGTTACAGCTTTCAAAAATTGAAAGCACACGATTTGATCAATATCAATTTGTTAAACATTAAAGGGGGGGGGGGCAAATTACAGATAATCCTTTTCAAATTTTTTAAAAGGGATTTTTAAGTCATCTCACTTTTTAACTCGTAACTATTAGAAAATTTGATTTTTAAATTGAATTTCTAACGTTGTATGCGTCTTAGGTTTACAATAAAAAACAAAATGCGAAATTTTCATAAAAAGGAATTAATATTTAAATCTCTTTTTAGAGGTTTCTCCCCTTCCCCTGAAGGGAGAGAGGGAGTTGAAAAAATGAAATTGAAAATATAAAATAAATACGGAGTCGGAGTCGGAGTTGGAGTCGGAGTCGGGCGTTTCAAAATCCAAAAGTCGGAGTCGGGGTCGGAGTCGGCCATTTTCCTTCCGACTCCGCAGCCCTGCTAGGAACGTACAGACACCCGAAACATCCATTTTGACGATCCCCGAGATAATTACAACGAGTTTTCTCGTGACCTCTGTATGTACGTATGTATGTGCGTATGTGTGTATGTATGTCGCATAACTCAAGAACGGAATGTCCTAGAAAGTTGAAATTCGGTACGTAGATTCCTAGTGGGGCCTAGTTATGCACCTCCCTCTTTGGTTGCATTCGGATGCTCCAAAGGAGATTTTTTGCCCCTTTTTGAGGGGAAATTATTGTTAATTTCGATTTAATCTCAAGTGGTGTTATAATTTGGCGGACACTTGACGATATATTGCCAGTCATTTGATCGCCAAGTTTTGTCGCCAACTTGGCGATTTTTTTTTTTTTTTTTTTTTTTTTAAATCTGGTTTCAATTTGGCCATTGTTGGTAATATTTAGAGAGCCAATAATGAGAAAATGATATTAAATTGGAGTAAAAGGAAGTCCTGTCGTGCACACATCAGCTCGTTTTTTTTTTTTTTTTTTTTTCGTTTTTGTCATTTCTGATTAGAGAATTTCTCAATAAAATGCCTAAATTTTGCTTTTAACTCTTTAGTTTTTCCCTTATACTCTTGATATCTTGGCTGTTTTTTTATAATTCAACGCTGTACTGGTGGTAAAAAGAACGGGAAATCAGGGAGTTTTAAAACTAGAAAAAAATCGAGAAACAAAAAACTTTAAGGCCGCCGAAAATTGCATGCTTTGTTTGAGATTTGAATCCTAAAAACATTTCAATAATGTTTAAAGTTGAAGAGAAGTTCAACGCGTATAACTACTTAAAATTAGCATATTTTATTCTTCATTTTGGCCATTTATTTATTTAGCAACTTTGTTTTAGTTATTGATTCATTCCTTGTTAAATCAACCAAAAAGTGTTGATACCCATAGTTTCGGGTTTGTGTGACACTTAGCGCATTTGCCCATTTTATATATGGTAAAAGGGGGCACTTGGAAGCAATTTCTGTATTTTTTCAAGAAATATCTTCAATTTTTCTAAGCAAAAATGTCCCCATGATAGTGTAGTCTTTTCTTGGGGTCATTGAATTTTTTGAGATTAAAGAATATATTTCTTTATTTTACTTTATGTTGTTTAAAAAAAAATCTACAATTGTTTACATGTGCCCGTACACTAGTGAGCAAGCCTGAGGCACATATGAACAGGATTAATAAATGCAGGACCAGCATCTTACTTCAAAGAAAAACACTTTAATATGAAACATATACATATCTAGCAATTACATTGGAAGGTTAGTAACATATACTGTGTCAGTTTAAATTTCACAGTAATTGTGTCATCGTCATTAAGAGAACTTTTTCTCCAAAATAAATACCTCTGCTCACTGTCTAATTTGTCTCATCGCGTATTTTGATCACTGAATAGATACGAAAAAAACTTAAAGGGCTTCATGGTACACAGAAGATTTTATTAAAGATTATTCCCTTGTATATTAATTTTAAGCTGCTTACACAATATGATAATGTATTTAAAAATTATTTTAAACTTCAGAGTTTTTAATTAAACGAAAATATTATGTTTTTCTCTCTATCAGTATAATATTAAACGAAAGCACATTATTAACCAACTGTGTAGTAGCAAAAAAGTTTTTGAATAAATAAATAAATAAAATAAAATAATTAATTGTAATAATAATAATAATTAACAATACATTTAGGGACACATAATTAAAAAATATAACTACAGATATTTACACATTTTTTAACACTTATATTACCCAACACTAATATTAATATTACGAAGATGATGTGGGAACTGTTCCCATGAGCTCCTACATGTTGTGTTCAAGTTCACCATCATCTACCTTAAAAACTTGAAGAAATAAATAATTTTAAATTTAAGATAGCATTTTATTCACTGTAATAAATTTATATGATGGTTTGCAATTGTTAAGTTTAACTTATTAGTTAAAAATATGCATTTACGTGAAGAAGACAGTGATGAAATTAGATACACCATCTGTAGAAACAAAGAAATTGTCTCCGCAGAAACATAAAATGGCTCATTGACTCTGAAAGTTAAGCTAAGCAGTAGAACTGCTACTGCCATTACTTGAGAATTCTTCAAGATTATTTGCTTGAAGTTATCCCAATAAAACATTGCAAACACATGAAAAATACATATAATCAAAGGTAACATTTGAACTAATTTAGCATGAAATACACCGCCAGCTCAGTCATTTCCAGCCGAGGACTGCAGTTTCGTGCTTATTAGCACTCATCAGCCCGGCATAGGAAAGTGACTGAGCTGGAAATGGAAAACCTCTTAAGGAAACCAAGAGTGCGAAACAAACTGGTAGCTAATATAGAATTAGCAGACCAGACGAGTGACCGAAGCAATGGTTCGGTTCAACTCGAAGATTGAACGCGAGGCAAGGTATATTCAATAAATTACCGCCCATTAGCCAGGACTAAAGCAGAAATACGTGAAATACACCGCCAGCTCAGTCATTTCCAACCGAGGACTGAAGTTTCGTGCTTTCAATATACCTTGCCTTGCGTTCAATCTTCGAGTTGAACCGAACCATTGCTTCGGTCACTCGTCTGGTCTGCTAATTCTATATTAGCTACCAGTTTGTTTCGCACTCTTGGGTTACTTAAGAGGTTTTCTATCTCCAGCTCAGTCACTTTCCAATGCCGGGCTGATGAGTGCTAATAAGCACGAAACTGCAGTCCTCGGCTGGAAATGACTGAGCTGGCGGCGTATTTCACGTATTTCTGCTTTAGCTTCTGCTGGCTAATGGGCGGTAATTTACTAAATAATTTAGCATGTTCTGAAAATATAATATTTTAACTGTGTTGTGTAGTTGTGTTGCCAATCTGAGACAACTTAACATAATAATTGTTTCTTAACATTCACCTTAGACCTTAATACAGTAAAATTTGCAAAATGATGACTTCGAAATCGTTTATTAGCAACTCCAGCGCTCGAATACGCTACCCTTGCGGTGATTTACATAACTGCTGAAAAAACTAAAACATTGCGTTCCACGTGTGTCTGTTGACGTAAACATAGGCAGTTTGTTATGAGTGTTTATTAACGCATTCGATTGACTGTTGTAAATGGCGTAAAATCCTAAACACAAAAAAACTCTGGATTAAAAAAAAACTTCGCATTTGCAAGTCTATTCGAAGCATTTTTTTTTTTTTTTTTGGAAGAGGATAACTTTATACCAGGTAATTTTTTTTATTGTTTTGTAGGGCTCGACCGATGGCATTTTTTGGCCGATGGGCCGATGCCGATTGTTGGCCGATTGTTCAAAGATGGCCGATGGCCGATGGCCGATTGTTTTCCTCCAAATGGCCGATTGCCGATGGCCGATGGCCGATTCCGTTGGCCGATGGCAAAAAAAAAAAAAAAATCAAACAGAAAAAAATTGATAAAATTGTCAGGGATTTAAAAGATCGTTGATTCATTTCACTTTACTTCCGTTCTACGAATAAGGAATTGTAATCACAAAAAAAAAATCAGATTTTGACCTAAATTTCTATTTTACGATCACCCAATTTAAACTTCACAAGTTTTTTCGGCACATCTGCTGTGCATGCATATGTACCTAAGAACATATAGATGACCGAAATATCCATTTTGATCGCCTCCTCAGTTAATTATCGCAAATTCTCTAGTGATGTCTTCATGCGCGTAAACTTGTGTCACTCAAAAACTTTATGAAATAGTAAGTTGAAAACTCATATGTACGTATTATGATCTATAAGTTAGAGGACAAGTTGTATAAAACCTTACCCTGAATAGTTCACATTACCAAAGCACATCGATCTACAAAGTAGTCACCTATATATATACAAATTAAACATATAACTAAGATTTCAGAAAAAGATTGTAATGATGTATGGATTTACGAACACTAAACATAGTTAAAAAACATTAAATTATGTTGTTTAATCATTCCCCCCCCCCAAATAATAATAATAATAAAACAATGAAACCTTCAACAAATTACGCAATTAAAGTGGAAAGATTGCACGTAGACATTTTTTAGTCATCAAATTAAACAAAAAAGGTAACAGATAAATTACAATATTAAATCATAATAGGAATATTTTTATACTTATTTAAAATTTATGAATAGAAAATTTTGCATTTTTCAGAAAACTAAAACAGTGACATAAATTTTGCTGAAAAAGAAAAAGCCATGAAAAGAGCGAGGTTCTTAAAACGCAGCTACAATAAACAAACTCAATATTTGCACCAAGTTAATAACTGAATACATATACTACTTAATCTGTTGTTTGCACACATAATATTAAACAATTTGATTGTTTAATCTTTCATGAAGCTTTACAAACATGTTCAAATTAAATTGTTCAATATAACAATAATTTTCTGAAATTTAAAAAATTACATAATAGAAAATCCTTGAAACTTTTCCATAAGAAACGAAAATAAGTTATTCATTGATTTTATATAAATACATTAAAATAGTTACTTACGACAGAAAAAAAATCGATCGCAAAAAAGATGGCGCATTACAAAATGGGGGGAGGGGTCACCCTCTGATTTTGCAGTAACTCACACTTCGGCCCCAACCTCGGCCTAATTTTTTTCAGTACAGAACCGCTAAAACCAACGCATTGGAAGAGTTTCTGAATCTATTTCAGCACTTCCGAAGAAAAAAATTCAAAAGTCTCTTCGATTTCCAAATAATGTCACCATTCAAAACGACTTTAATCAATTTCTAATATTAATGCTCTAAATTCTTTCTGAACAATAGATAAAGTTTTTGAAAAAAATCTCTAATTTTATGAATGGTGTTAGTTTTAAACAACTCAAAAGTACAACTAGAGTTTAATTTCAAAAATTGAGGGAGTGGGAGGAGGGACGCGCAAGTGTTCTTGGAAATTCAAAAAATAGTCGTAAAAATAGAGTTCAAAATAATCATAAACATTGAGCAGAAAAACCCTTTCAAAACTTGCACCCCAGTTTGTTTTGATGTGCAGTGGCGGATTTAAAATATAGCAAATGTTGCAATTGCGCGAGAGGCACCATAACCATAGTGGCACCGTAGGAGTTAGAAAAATGCTTGTGATAAATGTTTTACAACTTCTGTGATAGGGAAAAAGGGTCCCAAACTTGTAACTACGCCGAAGCGATACAGAAAAGACTACATTACTGTGATTTATATTACAAATTATCAAAAATACCCGGCGTTGCCTGGGTCAGTCATAATTGCGAGAAACAATCGCTACTTTCTTTCGTTCTCTGTTTTAACTGAAAGAACTCAAAACACATCGCTTTGACGTGATTAAAAATCGAGCTTCTTCCTTACCCATAAAAGTAAAATAGCAATAAGTATAAAGAACGAACGAATATTAATTTAGAAACGAAAGCACGAATTTAAGCATATAAAAATTCGAAGAATTTCCAAAATACGAACTAACAAAAACAAAGATCACTAAAAAAAACCGTGCGCTTTATTTAATTAAATAGTACACACACAAAAAAAAGCTCTCTACTAGGTTTCTTTAAGGGTGCAAAAAGTAGAGTTTCCAAAAGTTTAAATGACTTTAAACTCATGTTTGCTCCGGAGAAGCCTTGGTTCAAAATTTTCATTATGATTACTTTTAATATTGCTGTTGTTAGGCAACGAATTTTTGTAACAATGGGTTTTATATTCGCGACTCCAGAGCTCGAATACGCTACCTTGCGGTGAAAAACCAATGCTAAAGAAAAAGGTAAAACATTCCATTCCACGTGTTTTCTTTGGGGTAAACTACAGGCTTCTAGCAGTTTGTGGTGTAATGTAATTTCAGAAGAATAGAAAAGAAGGCTTCTCACAAACACGATGAAAAATTAATGTCATTCACTACGCGTCAAAGCAAGTTTTACGGTATTTTTTTGTTTTACCTTTTTCATCCGCCATTAGACAGTGGCTGCTGCGCCCCCTATAGTTTATTGGAGTTGCGAATTTAATCATTTAATGGGGAAATTATATGAAATTTACTGTTTTCCAACATAACTTTTTAAAACTAAGTTTATAAGGAATAAATTGTAGCCTAAGTTGCTCCCGGATAATATAGCTATATATGGTGAAAAAACTATTAAAATCCGTCCAGTACTTTTGAAGTTTACCCCCGGACATCCCCACAGAAGCAGCCATATATATATATATATATATATATATATATATATATATATATATATATATATATATATATATATATATATATTTATAGAAATGAATGTTTGTCTGTATGTCATCCATGAACTCAAAAACTACCCGGCAGATTTGGCTGAAACTTTCACCGTTTGTTATTTTTGGTACTGGGAATGTTTATAGACCTGTTCGAAAAAAATCCGATCGATAGTTCCTTTTTTATTCCAATTTAAGTCACAATCCATTGGATAAATACGAATCAAATTATCGGCTGCAGAAATTAATTCGCGTGAAAGATCTCATTGATAAGAAGTTAACTGTTGCCATTTTTCTTGAGTTTGAACAAATAAATTCTTTCTTTATTGTTTTATGGGTTTTCATGCAACGGGGGGATTTAAAACTTTTTCTATTTGATATTTTTAGCTATTGATTGATCTTGCAAACTGCGTGAGTACAAAATTTGAGTATAGTCACGGCTTCACTTGATACCTGGACCGATTATTATGAAAATTGCTATATATGTGTATTTTTCCACGGAGAAGGTGCATAATATGCTCATTGAAGCCACTCACCACCAGGTGGCACTGCAGAGTAGCAACTTCTGCCCCGTTCAACCGATTGTCATGAAAATCAGAGTAATGATGTTTTTTTTTTTTTTTTTTTTTTTTTTTTTTTTTTTTTTTTTTTTTGGCGTAGCAACGCGCGTCAGGTACAGCTAGTTTATGTATAAAGATGAGGATACAACTCCTAAGAAAGCAATAAATGTCATGCTTGCTCCGGAGAAGCCTTGATTCAAAATTTTCATTGTGATTACTTTTAATATTGCTGTTGTTAGGCAACGAATTTTCCTAACAATGGGTTTTATATTTAATCATAACATGGGGAAATTACATGAAATTGAATGTTTTCCACCATAACTTTTTAAAACTAAGTTTTTAAGGAATAAATTATAGCCTAAAATGCTCCCTGATGACGTAGCTATCTATGGTGAAAAAATGGTTAAAACCTGTCCAGTAGTTTTGAAGTTTACCCCGGACATCCCCACAGAAGTAGCCATTTATGTATATAGATATCGAAAAATTAAGAATTACCGTCGGCTCAACCGGAATCTAACAAAATGACACAAAAACCGGTTTTGCCATCTCATATTTGTTTCCAAGGTGTCCAATTCGGCAATATATTACCAAATGATCGTCAGTCTGAGACGCTATATTAGTTTTGCATTGAAATAAGTAATTAATAGCCACAAAAA